>NC_139719.1:23196843-23399343 GCF_964188405.1 Protomyctophum parallelum | reverse complement strand
TACATTAGTCCGACACACCAAAAGTCCGGCATACGTGGCCGGTTAAGACTCACCCGTGACTTCCGTGTGCGGTTAGGTTAGGATTGGGGTGTCGGACTATTGCGTGTCGGACTGTTAGTACATCGTACCAAAGATATGCCCCCGCCTTGATTCACACTGTTGCTGATTAATTTTTTTGCTTATTCTTAGGGCCGATTCATACTCCTATTTTAGAGCCAAATAAAAGTCGGTTCGGCTCTGTAGAGCCTACAATGTGACGTCATTTGAGGTTCGGGGGGGGCGGGTACCGTCCTAAAGTCGGCTCTTCGGTGCTACTGAAAATTCCTGACGAGCCGAAATCATTTCGGCACTATAGAGCCGAAACAGCGGTAAAATAGGAGTATGAATCGGCCCTTATTTGGAACAATAAGTGAAACACTGTCCACATAAGCAGTTCCATTTCAATATTGATATGAATCTCTGGAACACCAGGAGATTTATGACGATCTACGTTGACATAAATCTAGGACCAGCCAAACAGGAGAATTAATCAAACTCATCATGCTATGTGCCAATTATGCTGCACAGCTTTGATTTAATTAACTGTAGACCATTACAGACCTCCCTAGAAGCAGTGGCAAAATGGTGCTCAGCTGACGGTACCAAAAAGATGTCAAACATTCATCCATATATAGGTCCAAGGAACACATACAAACATCCACTGTAAAACATACAGCATGGACATAGTTTTTCCTGTGGAGACCAGGCTAATAGAGAGTGGGGGTCTGAGGTACAGTACACAGCTGGCCAGGCAAATGAACTCCCCATCCGTGACCCACATGACAGCAAGGGACACTAATGTCACCCGCGGGAGCGCTGCGGGTGGGACGGGTGACTGACAGAGAGTGTGTTGTTGCACATTGCAATTTCACTGCAACTGCAAGGCCAATAACGGAATGGAACTGCCTTGAAGAGGCAGTGGGGAGGGAGGTGCAGTGAAAGTGGGAAGAGAAAATAAGGGCGGAAGAATGAGGACAAGAGCAGGGGTAACAGTTCCCTGTGTGTGTGAGTGCTGTATGTTGGGCTCCAAACACAGCTGTTAGCTGTGACCCCAGGCCTCCACCCCGTTGACGCGCTAGCGAAGGGCAGTTTGTTCAGGAGCGACAGACTCCCACTGAGGCAGAGGTGATTCAGAGAAAGCAGGTGCTGAATTTGCGTTTTTCGGATATACACTGTACGATCTTGTGGCACCTGTGTTAATGTACCTCTCTATTTTTTTACCCACACACAATTAGCCCACGTACTGTATGTCCTTGTGAGAATGATGAATTAAAAGGGACATAATGAACTGGCATCTAACTGTATCCAACAAGATACGTGACCAACAAAAAAAATGATACACCCGTGGCTGCCGGTAAAGACGCATACATGGGCGGTTAAGAATTATGGTTTGGGGTTAAGGTAGGGTGTCGGACTATTGCGTGTCGGACGAAGTATATAGTGTACACAACATACTGTACAGCTCAAGCAGACAACTGCCCGCCTTTTATACACTGCTGAAGGCTAATGAGCATGGACTGCTCCATTTACATGGGTGTATTCAAACTCTAAAACATTATAAATATATATACATTCAACACACAATACTACAAAACTCTTAAAAACTACAACAATACTGATTCTGTATCCTTTTTCCACACTATACTACAACATACTAACATAGTCAAATATATTATCAATAACAAAAGCACATCACAGCCCCCCCTCTGAAATTCTGATTATAGCCCAGCCCAGTCCACTGAAACAGCAGCATTCAATCACTATAACCATCACACTTCACATACAATTGCACTTCTCTATAGCACTCCAAACATTACACACATTGCACTTAATATTTCACACAATTATAGTGCCAGTGTGCTGTGCAAAAATATAAAGTGTCAATCAGGTTATAATGTGCAAAAATGGGTAACGGTACCTCTCTGTTACAGTCCTCTACAAAAGAAAATATCTCAATGTTTATGATAATTATTATTGCCATGGCAATAATTAACGATTAAAATCATGTAGGCCTATGCATTGTTTTACGGGAGTGCCTGCAGGATCTATTAACATGTCCCGTCTTATTTCCATCTACACTAAATATCTTTCCCAAAAATAGTCAATCTACAACGTGTCGCAACACGACACGTTGTGAGCCTGTACAGTAGATCAGCAATTATTTTGATAAAAAAGTTGATGAAAATATTTTGTCAATGTCATTCGACCCTATAGTCTCTCTGCCTTTTTTCCCAAGATAGCTGGGAAGAGAGGACACGCTTTGAAAAGCTGAATGCAATACTTTGGGGGGCTGACGGGCTGAAATAGGGATGTTCAGCAGTGTGAAGATTGCTGATCCCCCCCTGGGGCCTCTCTGCCTCTCGCACACTAACATGCACTGTTAACTCTGTCTGAGTAGAAAGAGGTGTCTCTCCAAATGGAAAAGGTTTGTTTGGTCCTCCTCACAGAAGCACAGCCGTTGTGACGAGGACGAGCGCTATATGAAAAGCGCTCCCCCTGCAGTGAAGTAAAGTTACATAAGCAATAAGTATTGTTGCTTCTTCCTTATCAGGGGATATTATGAGTTATGACTAATGTACGGTTCAGAACCATTACTCTGTAATCGTCTAATAATTAGGAAATGTAATTAAGGAAAAGGTTAATCACATTAAAAGGAAGTCTAAGGTGCTTTGGGTGGCTCTGTCTGTTAATGCACCTACCACATAATTAGAATAATTGTGATTATTCACGGAATCATATCAGCGTAATGTTCTCTGCATCACCATAAGTGTCTTTTCATGGTGTGGCACATTCCGTAAGCATAACTGCATGAATGTGTGTGTGTGTGTGTGTGTGTGTGTGTGTGTGTGTGTGTGTGTGTGTGTGTGTGTGTGCGTGCGTGCGTGTGTGTGTGTGTGCGTGCGTGCGTGCATGCATGCATAGAAATGGACTAGCCTAATTATCAGACTGAAGGGAGAGGCACATCATCTAGCAAAAACACTAAAACAGACCAGTATGCAAATATTACTACTTGACCAAGGTCTGGAAATTGCAGGTGTTCAATTGCTAAGCCCAAACTCTATAAATTGTCTTGTGTGATTGTCGTCAACATTATTATAGTAATTCTTTGTACATACAATTATTTGTGCAGTCATGCCACCTCCTTGCTAACGGCATTGTCCTCTTGTTCTTTCTGCAGTTTCCCATGATCAGTGAGTTTGGTGAGGAGACCAACTCCTATTGCTCCTTTGAGAGCAAGGAAACAGCACTGCTGCAGTCCGAGAACGGAAACCTACAGCAGAGAGTCAGCGCCCTGACCCACGAGGTGAGGGGAGAGCAATACACACCCACAATGGACTTTTTAATTTTTTAATTGTTTAATTCACTGGACCATTCTCGCATGTCTTAGGAATGGGTGGACCAAAGGAGAAGTTCCCAACTTAATTTCTCTTTTTTTAGGAATATTAAAAAATATATGCATGTTTTTCACCGATTTTGCCCCAACATGAAATCAATTTTTTGTTTTTTTGTAAACAGTCATGATGAAATATTAAAGAAGAGTACCTCAAGTTGCCATGTATTGCTGTACTGCAATATATTTTGATGAGAAATATATTTTATGGAATATGTTTTATTGGGTAAAATATACCCATGTTTAGTGATGGTGTAAAAAAAGTGTGCAACTCGCCTCTCCCTCTGCCTCTCTCTCTCTGTCTCTCTGTAATTAGCAGGCAACAGTGCAACACTATCTCTCTCTCTCTCTGTTTGTGGCACAACAGCACCACTGTTGCCCCTACTGGTACTCATAGTCACATAGGTTAGGACGGACATTGCTGTTCCTTGGAGTGGTTGCACCACTCAAAAATATGTTTAGTGTTCAAGGGCTAGAATTACTGCAAATGGCAAATACTCCTGGAACAGATGTAGTGCAGATTCCTCCGAAAATATAACAGACAGTAAAACAATGCAATTACCTTAAAATCTCACTAACAGATTTTTTATTGTATTTTATTAATTCATAAGCAAGCAAAGCCTTCGAACAACAAACGACAGTATTATTTATTTATTTGTGCATTTATGAAGTGAAAAGAAATGCACTTCTGCACTCAACATAACACGTTTTGGGATTGACTGTATACTGTCCATCTCAAAATGAGGTGAAACAGGTGAGAATTCTTTGGCCAATTAAATTTTAAGAAACGTTAAATAAGACCGGGTCTAATAATGGTGTCACAACGCTTTGGGCTAACAGAAAATATAGTGAAAGGTATATTCAGTGATTTCACTTAATTCAAATATCACTTATTTTTTTTGTTTTGTTGTGATAATCCTCCATACTATAGAGTGTGCTGGCCATATAAGGAGTTCCTCCCTGTCCCCAGTTAACCCCTGGGGGTCAAAAAACCTTAGGTTTCGTTTTTGACTCTCTATCCTGATTGGACGAAAGGCTGGGTCCCACAGCCAAAAACGAAACCTAAGGTTTTTTGAGTGAAATCACTGAATATACCTTGAAGTATCCAATTATAGTAAGAACCAATAAACGATGTAATCTTGCTCATGTTAATCTATTAACCGAGATGCAGGAGTTTTTGGACATTTCTTTTGACATTTCTTATACAGTATATCAACGAAGCGACATGAACAAATGAATATAGCCTAGTGTTCTACGTTGTTGTACAATGGTGGCGTACAAAAAATGCTAAAATAGCCTATCTACAAGCTCACAACCCACCAGGAGTTTCATAATTTTAGGGGCAATAAGGCCATTTATTGTCTGAGGGCACAAAGGCCAAATTTGGACCAAATATAGACCCCTGGGAAGTATATAGCCAGGGTTTAAGAGGTTAAATGTTATATGATATAAGACATGTCAGAAGGGAGAGAATCGTGAGTGGTGGGGAGAGTGTGGGACAGGAGACAGATGGTGGGGGGAGAAGAGAGGGCAGACGAGTAAGCAAGAGGGTAAGAGAGCAGAGAGGTGACTGAAAACCTCCTCTGTCAACAGAACAAATTAACGCTGACTTGAACGCGGTGGACACCCACCTAAAAGAAAACCTCACGCTAATTAAGAGCATGAGAGTTGCAGTCCAAGCGAATTCTCCACAGATCGTGCTGTTCCGAGTCCAGGAACGGCTGCTGTGACATGGGATTTTCACACTTTTCTATTTTGGTTCGGACAGCATAAGTGGGAGTGGAACTGGCCAAAGTCTTGCTGAGTGTGTCCATCCGACAGTTTTGTTGCAAAAGTTTGTGTCAACCTGTCAACTGGATGCATTCACTAGTCAGGGACAACATATCTCGTGTTGACACAACGACAGATTTGTGGCCACACACGTCGTGTCAAATGTGTTGTGTTGAAATGTAGTTATAAAAGGTTTGCTCTAAACTAGATATATTAAAAAGAAAGGATATTTGACAGCTTTAAGATTTGAAAAAGTAGTTTGTTTACTCAGGGTATGGGTATAGGATATAAAAAAACGCTGTGGGAATAGAGAATAGAATGGCAGTGCCCGTAATGCATCTCGACAAGTCATTCCTCTCGCTCCTAACTCGTATTTGTGCAGTGGAGGAGAGGGACAGAGTGGCGGAACAGGCATGGGGTGATGAGCAACTGTGAATAGCTTGTATATTTTCTAGAAGGGGTGACAATAAGAACAGAGATGGATGGACAAAGAAAATGGAATGAGACACAGGCTGAGTGGGAGGGAGGAGGACATGTTTTTATAAGAGCCACACAACACGTCCTCCGACACACAAGGTCGCAGCGCTCACTGCCGGCCATTCACAGTGATGGAATGTGTCACATTGGCTGAATGAGCCTGCGCAGTGGGCGAGACGTCACCCCTGTCCTTTTCTGGCTAAAACGGTATGACAGCAGCCAGGTGACTACAGTAGGTACAGTAGGAGAGGCGAGACGCCAAGATGGGAGCAGAATTATTGCCGGAAGCGGGAGTGAAGTCCAAGTCATACCCTGTCTTACAATGGCGTCACAGACGGAATCTATTCTATAGGCTCACAATGCAATGGGACATGTTGTGAGCTTATACTGTAAATCGGTGATTTTGTGTGTAATGATGCGTTCACAGTCACACTGGCAACCACAAGGATACAGGCTATCCCAGCAAGCACGGTCAGGCCCTGGACTAATTAGTGACGTCTCTACTGGGGCCAAATCAAGTCAAACCAAGACAAGACCAACATAAATTCCGCCCAATTCAGTCCGATCGAGGCCAGAATAATAATAGTATTTCAACTGGTGAAGACGACCTGGAAATGTCACCGGAGGACGTCATCCTAACGTCATCATGATGTCATTAGTCTTGCTATACCATTCAGTTTGAATGGTAAATAATGGCGCTAGTGCGCATGCGACTGAACAGCGACTTGGCAACAGATATGCTGCGTTTCTTTGTAGCGCATCGCTGCCAGTGTGAACGCAGCATTAGTCAGGCTTTAGCAGCACAATAACATGCGGCGAGGCTTTGAAATGCCAGCATGTCTGTCTGCCCCCTGTGTCTGAATACCTCCACAACAAAGCCTCTTCCTCGGATACATCCATTGCTTTCATTTTTAGGGATGCAGGATCGCATCTCCACAGTACAGTGGCATGGCAAAGAAAACACCTCCTCCACACGCACGAACGCACGCACACACCCACACACGCGACACGCTATGAGCTTGTAGATGTGCTATTTTTCAATCGCTAAAGTATGACATAATGCTAAAAACACCAAAAGGGGTTCCCGCCCAGAATGGGTTAACCAAATTATACTGATTGAAATAACACCTTCAAAAGTCTATGTGGTTGCATCACTCAAAACACATATGGCTTCGTAGCCTGGAAACCAGACGAACGCGTCAATATAATACGGCCTGAGATTGAAAAGATGAACAGGTCAGTCATCAAATCCGCTTTCATTAAAATACTGTTGCTGTGGGGTCTATTTGTATCAAAATGTGTTCATGAACTGTGGCTCTCCGGTAGGCCAATCTCGCTCCACTGCTCTTGGTCAAGACCCTTCTGACATCCCCAGGCAGATCATGTCTTTGGTGTTACCATATAGCCACGCTGTATATACTATACTGTATATACTGTATATACGCCGCACTTCTCAAGCACCCGCTGTTGACATACCGGTAGCTCTTTGTCCTTGTTCCGTGTTTACCTCCTGCTATGCCACAGTTTCTTTTTACTTTGCCGTATGTCACTCTGTTATTTTCAAGATAAAAACAAGACTTGTATAAAAGTATATACAGCTTCTCTCTCTCCTCCCGCCACTATATTACACGTCCTGTTCCGTTGCCTGAAGTGACCCTATTCTTCAGGATAATCTCATTCTCTCTCAATTGTCCTCCTTTGACAGTCTATTCATTTCACCATCGATTTAGACGTTGATGACAGTGGCTTTCTCGTGCACAAAAGCCAGTTTAGTCCTCTCAAGGCTTCTAGACTTGTTGTTTTGAGCTCATTTTTTGCTGGCATATTGTTTTGCAGCTGGTGTTGAACGCATGCTCTCTGTCTGGGGAAGATGCTTGTCAAAATGTCAGTCAGTCACCCACTGCAATAGACGTGCAGACGCCATGAGTGCTCCTGTGTCTTACTTGGGTGGTCGATTCCAGTGGGTTTCAAACTTGTGCCCCAAAATCACACTTGTATTTATAGCTATATTTTCTTTCACACATGAAAAATAATAAAGTAACAATAATAATAATAAAATACAAAGAAATAACAATTTTCACCTACATAATTGCATGCCCAAGGGGTATTTAGTTATGGTACTAACACACAAAGTAAGGTACACTACACATAAAAGAAATATAGTAATACTTTGTAGTTCCCAAGGTACACCTGGACAGTACCATTGTACCTCAGCACACCATTTGGGAACACCCGGTCTATTTCAAGAGGCCATACTGTATGTAAAAAGGCTTTTTGCTTATGTACTGAGGTTATTATCCTCTTCATCTGGATGTGGAGACTGCAGGCGCTCTGTACCGAGCGTGTCGTCGCTATTTTGGTGTCCTAAATGTGTCCGGTTATACAACCAACGGACAAGTGGAACACGTATTGTAGCCCTCACCTGTCCTTACAGTACGTCCTCTCTCTCTCTCTCTCTCTCTCTCTCTCTCTCTCTCTCTCTCTCTCTCTCAGCTCAAGAAGAGAAAGGAGAGGGAGGAACAGCTGGAGGATGTCATCCAGGCATATGAAAAGATCCACATGGAGAAAAGCAACCTGCAGAGAGACCTGGACAAGATGGTCAGTGACTCAACGTCGACTCCACCAGTAGTGTAGTAGGGGGTATTTTTTAATTGGGGGGAGCTCCATTTTAATGACGTCACATGCACGCACATGCATGCTCCTGCACGCGCATTCATGGCGCATTCATGTTTTCTTTTTTTATGTTGTATCTTGTATCTTGATACAAGGCATATACAGGTACAGGTGAATGGTCTCTAAAATGAGCAGGTCTCGCGTGTTTTAGTGAAATTACGGCAAAGATTGAACTGCGCCTACTAGCGAGCGCTATATTAACCACTTAAAACCTCTCTAGCCTACTCCCTACAACTTAGTCAAACTGATCTGAGTTGAAACTGTACTGTATGCTCTTGTAAAGTGCATGTTCCCCTTAGAATAGGGATGTTCAAGTGGTTAAAAGCCGAGGTCTGCGACAATAACCTCACGAAGGAAAAGAAAATCCATTTTGGAGAAGCGCATTTCTGCTCGACTTTTGTGCAACGATTGGCTTAAAAATAAAAATCACTCTGCTGTGAGAATTTAGCACCATGAAGTAGGAGCAGAAAAGGACACTGTGTGAATAATATGGCCAAGAGATCATTCTGTGAGAGTTGGTGGCATGTTTTTCATGTAGCAGGTGTCTCTGTCTCACACTGAAATGAAACCCTTCGATATAAGGTGGGAGCCCACCCAAATTGAACACTGGGTTCCAAGTGAACAGATTGTCTGCCTGGCCCCTATCCTATTCTGGGCAAATGTTCAATGTTACAGTTTTCAAGAAATAGCTAAAATAAAGATCTAATTTGGATTTAACGATTTAATGTACTAGGCCTGTAGATCATTTGTATCGTGATGATGTATAAAGTAGACGCTTAAGTGGTTTAATGCCAGGGAGTAGCTAAAGAGGAAGAGATTGCCACTTGCCAAGCATTGACACAGTTTCAATGTCACCTGAAGCTCTCTCGGTGGTTTCAATTTAAATGGCTCCATCCAGTTACTCGACTTTTGCCCCGATATCTTGTACTCACTTGCTAATGCTTCCCTACTCAAAATCAATCCCTCTAATGAGCGTTTGTGTGTGTGTGTGTGTGTGTGTGTGTGTGTGTGTGTGTGTGTGTGTGTGTGTGTGTGCGCGCGTGCGTGCGTGCGTGCGTGCGTGCGTGCGTGCGTGCGTGCGTGCGTGCGTGGTTTCAGACCAGCCTGGTGGAGAAACATGTGGAGCGTATTGTGGGCCTTGAATCAGCTCTCAGGCAGAGAGACAGCTCCCTGCAGAAACTCAACTCCCAGCTCCACAGCAAAGACATGCAATACCTCCAACTCCATGCAAGCAATGACACACACAGTGAGTGCCTATCTTATGAGGTTTGACACAGAACCTTCCTTCCATTACCTGGAACTTTCCAGAACTGTGATTAGTTTTTTTACGTTTCCATTTTAACCACAACCAGGGTGTGGTTATACATTGTAAAAAAATATATATATCTGCTACACTGTGAGCTTTGATTAGCTATTTTCACTATTTCAGAAAACATTTGTTTTCTGAACAGGGTACAAATCATGAAACAGCAGCAACAGAGGAAACCAGGAAACACTAGAACATTAGTTAGTTGCTGCAAGAGTGACGTCTAGCCAACACCAACTCGGGATTCCTGGATCGCTGCCCTCCACAATTTCCTATCCAACGTCAGGTTCTTGAGCTCTGTAGTGTTGTCAGCCAAGCTGTCGCGCCGCAGCACGTCTACATAGGTGGTACGCTTCTTTGCCCTCCTGGCTTTGCCCTGGGTTGGCTCCCATAGGGTCAATTTACTTGCCTCAAGTTCTGGGTGCCTGACGCAGTGCCCCGCCAGCCTCATCCTTCTCTCTCTGACTTTGTCTGTGACCGGTGGTAGGTCCCCATAGAGGCCCATGTATTAACACCATTAACACAGTTCGTAGCATTCTTGTGTAGACTCCATCCAGGGCTTTTTCCTGTTGTACTGTGAGGGTCCATGTCTCGGTCCCATACAGCAGTACTGACTCCACAGTAGCTATGAACAGCCGCCTCTAAGGTCTTCTCCCATATCTGATTTCCACACTCTCCTCATCCCATGCAAGGCTTTCCAGGCAAGTGCTCTCCGAACTAGAACATTAGCCTTACAAAATAAAGTAAGTATAAACAAAATCCAAACTTAAAGTAAGTATAAACAAAACCCAACTAAGAAACGAGGAAGTCACATTATTTCTAAATTAAACACTAACTATAACTACAGTAAGAAACATGCAAGACAAGAAAAGGTAATAGGGAGACAGAACAAGAAACAGATTGTGACAGGAAAGACAGACTGTGAGCCATCAGGCATGCAGCAAACACAAGTCCACAGTCACACATGCATGCAAAAAGGATTGTGCTCCACAGAATATTGAGGCTCATGGTGTGATCAAATTTGAGTCAAATATGGAATGTCAGGTCAGCTCCAGCTCCATATGGACCGATTCCGACCTGCTGTACTTTATACCTCATACTTTAATGCTTAGTATGGCTATGGGGTAAAGTACAGTTGCCTTGTGTTCCTAAAACAGAAAGATTGGGTATTGGGTAAGACTGACGTTATGTATCTTTCAGGACCTTTCACTGCTTTGTCTCAACCATTACTCAATGGCTCTGGTCTCAGCCACCGCGGTAGATATTTTGACATTCCATTTTTTTTTTTTTTATGTTGCCACTACTGTTGGAGCAGCCATAAACTACACAGGTTCATCCAGATGTTCTGGGCATCTTTGTAATGTTAGTGTTAGTAAAAAGCAGGTAAAAGAGTAACGTTTGAGGCAGACTAACATCAGTCACTTTTCCATTCACTGTAGTAGAAGCTTGGTGCGGGGAAACCGCAGATGTCTCGTCTCCGCCTACAGGAAATACGTAGGCTGCGAGCCTGCGACCATGAGACCCGTCCATAGAAAAAAGCGGAGATTCGGGTACACTTAATAGTTAAAAAGGAGGAAAACTTGTATTCAACCGACATGTTTTGACCTATACGGTCTTCATCAGGGCTGCTCCATATATGGAGATCCAAGGGTTTGAGGTTTGAGGTCAGATGTAGAGTTGCTGGCCGGCTCCATATATGCAGATCTAGGTGATGATCCAGTCTTCTCCATGTATGGCTAAGGGGTCAGTGTCGTGATCTTCATACAGTATATGGAGCGTGTCACGAGGTGTGACGGACTGACGACCAATCGACCATATATGGAGCGTGGTGCACGAGGCGTGGCGGACTGACGGCCATATATGGAGGCGTGACGGACGGACTGACTGACAGGTTTTGCAGGTTTTCAGTAATCTGCGAGCATAGGTCGCAATCAAGTACTGCAGTAGTATATAGTACACCACTGCCATACACCGATGTGTAGCTGACAGAAGCATTTCTGTGTGACGGTGACATCAGTCCTTGGGCTGATGCCTGCTACTTGTCTGCTGCAGGGGAATACAGACACAAGATTGTGAATGATCGACTCTTTAGTGCAGATAAAGGCATTTTCCAACCAAAGAGACCAAACCGCCAAGTTAGAAAAGCTTCACTTATGTCGCTCTTGTGAGAAGGATATCAGGGTCTGGCTATACCTCATCCTCTAGTGAGAAGGAAACTTTGTTAATTTAAAGGACTTGTTTTGCCATGTTCTTACTGTTTAGAGAGGGTTTATATTTTCTTGCTGGAGTAGTTATTGAAGCTAACTAGCGTTTGTACTGCAAACATACGCATAGCATGCATGCAAGCACTGAAGCGTGTTTTTCGGCTTCCACTTTGCCCAATACTGGTGGAGATTGTTAAATAAGTCTTGCTAGTAACAGCAGTTTACCTGTCTCTCAGCTGTTTAGTAAACAGAACATTAATTTTCAGGTCGAGATACAAATTTCACCCAATCTGCAGAAACAACTAAAGTGAAATTAGAAGTGATGAAACAAAATACTTAGCAGGCAAATTTGGAATTGGAACACTGGTGAACTCGAAAGTAAACGCCACATGCCCCAACATTTTATTTACCTTTATCGGAACATTTACTGGTGACCGATGACCTGAAAATGAATTTTCTGTTTACTAAAGAGCTTGAGAGATGTGGAGACCCCCGGCCGTTACTGAACAAACAGAATTATTATGAGAATAAAGCACCGAAGTCTGACGTCACTTTCAGTACACAGGTTCATGTATTTTTTTATTTGCATTCAAATCACCATTTTAGGTCGCTTCATATAAGAACTGTGTTTGAAAGATAAACTGATCATCCCGGCCTTTCTGTCAGGGGGGTGGCTGTGTGTCGTTAATGATGTCCATTCATATTTGATACAGCCAGTTTCTGGAGGAAATTAATTACTTTGGCCGCAAAAGCCTTGAAACTACATATGAAAGCAATGTCGCTGCTAATATACATTTCATAACCCAGGGCTAAAGTATAGAGTATAAAGTTTGGTTGAGTCAATGCTTTATTTCTATATTTAATGTACTCTATCCATGACTTGCTATGCTAATGCTTGTCTGAAAAGTGAAAACTAATCTACTACTGTAAGTAGTCTACTAAGATGGTTTAAACGGCATTGAAACCACCCTAATCATCGCACCCAATTAGCAGATTCATAGTTGTAAGACTGAACATAAGAACATACTGTAATTACAGTAATGAAATGCAATTACATCACTCGTTAACATCTTTCAGCGGCTCACCGCTGTGTTTGGGTCCTTGTTATTTCCTGCTGTAAAATAACTGTGCTCTTGAGTCAGTGTTCTTGAGTAGACGCTGACTTCTGACTCCTAAAATACCGTATGGCTGATGGAATAATAAGAAAAAACATGCCACAGTCACCTAGACTGTTGCTGACTCATATACTGTAGCTTTATGGAGATGGAAAGAGAGAGGAGGCATGATGTTGTTGGCACACTTTAATATAAATATTATTGCGGGGGTGGGTTTCTTTGTGCCCCAAAATTTATGGTGAAGTACTTGTACACATGGTTGTGTACAAGTGTGTGATTGCCTGCCTGCGTTGTGTGTGATTGTACGTGCGCATGCGTGTGTGTGTGTGTGTGTGTGCGCGTGTACGTGTGCGTGCTAGCCTAATATTTTGACTCTCGTAGATATAAATCGATTCTGAACATGTTTAAGCCAAAGGGGGGGGGGGGGGGGGGGGGAATAGATTAAAACACTTCTTTATTGAAAACTAAAGACCTACAGATCTCAAACGCTTCGCACAAATAAATCAAACAGTTGGGTAAGCACTATACGAAGCAGGGTAAGCACCTTATATTTTGCATTTGTACATGTTCAGAACTTTACGGAGGGAGCGGGTGCTGTTCTACCCACCAGAGAACATAGACTGTCGTAGATTGAAAATGTCAGAATCGATAAAATACATCTACAAGAGTCTAAAATCTTAGGCTACGTGCGTGTGTGTGTATTGTACGTATGAAGAGGCAGAAGAATAAAAGATTTCTGCCAATCCGTTGGCTCAAGGACGGAGCTGAACCTGCATAATGTGCCCACGGCCCACGCAGACCCAAGCATCCAGAATTCCAGATACAGTAGAATGTAGCTCTTTGTCCTCATGGCAGGGGCACAAGTCATTCTAGTTCTTTCACTCAACTGCTGCATCATAACAGCTGTGAGCTTGTGAAAGTGCCTGAAGTGATTTTGATGCTAATGTAATCAGCGTGTTAACTCAGCAGCTTGATTGAATAGTTTGTTAGATATATTAAAATGTATAAACAGCAACCTTTTAGAATCAGAATTACAACTTATTTTGATAGTTTGCTTTATAGAGTCTCACCTGCTATATATAAAGTCTGGAACTATACACCTCCCAAAAACCGAAACAAAATAATAATATATATATTAGTTGATTAGTTCTTAACTATTGCAATGCAAGTTCTCTCCTGTGTTATTAGTATGAAGTATTATTTCTGTGAAGTATTAGTCAAAGCATCTCTCTCTCTCTCTCTCTCTTTGTCTCTGTCTCTCTACCCCCCCAGTGCTGGACTGTCCTGCCATGAGCCTGCAGAGCTCCCGTAGTTTGGACACGCTGTCCGACCTGAAGTTGCAGCGGCTGGAGGCGGAGCTAGAGGGGGCACGGCGCGAGGTGCAGGGGGCGTGTCAGCGGGAGGAGGAGGTGAAGGTGGAGTGTGAGAGACTGAAGGAAGAGATGAGACAGCTGCAGAACAGCCAGAGAGAGAGGGTCAGCGACACACACACACACACACACACACACACACACACACACACACACACACACACACACACACACACACACACACACAGCAGTAGTGTAAAGTAATTAAGTAGGCCTACATGTTTACAAGTATACACTTTTGAGGTATTTTAAATTTACTGTATTTCCAATTTTCCTGTACTTTAACTTAGCCAAATATTGTACTTTTACTCCGCTACAATTATTTGAAAACTTGAGTTACTATATACAGTTACTTTGGAGATTTAGATTTTAATTAGAAAACATACATTAAACCACTTCAGCCTACAGTATATTTTAAACATGTGAAATGGGACATTCAAATGAATTGTGCCAGTGGGTCCCTTCAGCGAAACTGGACTGCGCGGTACTGGGTTTGAGGCCCTGAAAAGGTCTCCCGACGTGGACCTTTAAAAAAGATAATTAAAAAAGAAACGGAAAAAAACCCAAAGATTTTGCGTGCTCGCGTGCTATGGGAGTCCACCAATACTACTGGGCACTCATGGGGGTTAATCCGTCCCTGGCCCTCGCTCTCGTCACCTGCATGCTAATCTAATTTCACGCTCTACCTTGGCAGGAAATGACTTCGTCGTGTGAGCAGTGCGATGTGGAGTGGATAAAGAAGGTGGGAGACGAGCAGTAAGTGACCGCTACCCATCAATGGTGGAGAGAAAGAAGGCGGGAGAAAAGGAGGGACAAAGGAATGGATGGAGAGAGAGAGAGAGAGAGAGAGAGAGAGAGAGAGAGAGAGAGAGAGAGAGAGAGAGAGAGAGAGAGAGAGAGAGAGAGCAAGAGGAGGAAGGAGAAAGAGAATGCCAAAAGGAAGGCAGAAAGGATATGAGGTTGGAAGGAGGAGAGGATGGAAGGGGATGAGGGGAGGCAACATGAAGGAGATGATTACCAGAGAAAGGGAGTGAGTGCTTCAGTTTAATACAAGTACAAACCTCGTATGTAAGTTCAAATAGAGCTACAGGCATTCGTTCGACAGAGTATGAATTGAGCTTAATTAAGTGTTAGGAGGCTTCACCTCCACGTGACATTTCAGTGTCCTTGTGCAGAATCCTCATTAATGTTTTAAGAGTTCAGCAAGAACAAAGGTAAACATAATTTACATAACACATATAGCACACATGCAGGTTCTACAGCGCCACGGGGCATGATGTGTTTTCATGAGCCATCCCAGAAGTATAGGTTTATTAAAAAGGATCCCCATTAGAGACACATGAATGAGTCTCTAGTCTACCTGGGGTCCGACACAGCGCTGCCATGGGTCCCCAGTTGGATATTCACAGCTGAGTTTTATGTTTTATGAGTACTTGATTTACACTAGTTTTATGATATTCACACATTCTTCACAAAACAAAATAACTAACTTACCTCAACCATACACAGTGAAAGCATTCATTTGTATTTATTTGAAAACTTTATAGTTACTCCTTACTTTGATTATTATTACAAAACATGCATTAAACACTTAGTTCAGCCCTATATACATTTTGGCTATTTGAAAATAGCCGATCACAATGCGACACAATGCGTCGCGATGGGACACATTGTGTGCTTGTAGATCGGCTATTTTCAAAATATTTGTATACATCTGAAAACTTGAAATGGCACATTCTGCATATATAGTGAGTACCTTTCTACTTCTGGTACTTCAAGTACATTTCGATGCCAATACCTTTTACTTAACGTAATGTAAGTATAGTTCCACATTGCAGTATTGATACTTTTACTTAAGTAAAACAATCGAGTACTTTTTTCCCCACCACTGGATAGGAAGGAGAATAATGGAGAAAAGTGAGTGCAAGCAGGTTAATGTCCCAACAGGAGCTCTCTGCTGACCTCCTGGGGCCTCATTAGAACCTAGACGATGAGCATGATCCCACCACGGGCTAAATGGGTTCAGATTTAGCACTAATGAAACCACAGCCTTGAGAAGTGCTGAGACCGTTTTTGAGTGGTGCAACCACTCCAAGGAACAGCAATGTCCGTGTTCACCTATGTGTTGTTCACCTATGTGACGATAATGAGCACCAGTATGACTATGAGTACCAGTAGGGGCGCTGTTGTGCCAGAAACAGAGAGAGAGATAGTATTAGTGCTGCACTGTTGCCTGCTAATGAGAGAGAGGGAGAGAGGAGAGGGGGGGGGGGGGGAGGGAGAGAGGAGATGGGGGGGGGGGGGGGAGGGGAGTTGCACCACTCAGTTCACATGGGTGTGATTTTGTATAAGGAGCCGCATTTTCATATATATAACATTTTCCTTCTACTCCTCCTCTATTCCTTCTAAATGCATCCATATATAAGCACAGTATGCAGAATGATGTCAAATGGATGTCAATGGATTATTTAAATTGAAAAGATAAAGAGGTGATCTGAGCAGTAGGGGGCAGTGTGATCACAGTGGAAGTGCCACTTAGTTCTCCCTGGCAATCACTCATCTACTATAATGTCTAGTACACACTATTTTAAATGATCTTTAAAACTCTGTTGGCTTGATGTGACCATTCATTCATTCCTTCCTTCATCCATTCATTCATCCATTCATCCCCTGCCCATTCATTTCACTAGATTAGGTCGGGGGCCACAACTGTAGAATGATTGTGTGTGGAGTGCCGCACAGCGTGCGAACGAAGCACGATTTTGTTTTTTGGATTCTACAAATGCATTTTGTGTTCAAACACAAAGGTTCATGTAGGCTAATACATTTGTGCACAGTATGAGCACAGGGTGATATATGTCTATAGTAGTATATGCTTATGCTATACCTTAGAATAGACCTATTTGACAGAACGAGCGTCAACGAGCACTAGCTGAAAAATACAAACAAACACACACACACACACACACACACACACACACACACACACACACACACACAGACTGCAGGACTCTGTCTAATTTCTCGCCCTCCTGAATTTCTCTCCAAAAGCCCTTGAATATGATAGAATATAATTTAGGATTACTGTCATTATGATAATCTAGCACTTTATATATCACACACATACCTGTAACTTTCTCTCTTAAAAAGTTTCACTAGGGGGCTCTCCCTGGGCCGCATTTGGCCCGCGGGCCGCCAGTTGAATAGCCCTATGCCACTACTAAACGATTTGAGGTTCTTAGAACCTATAGTATAGTAATTAGTTAATCTCTCAAATTACCTCAGGGTGCTCATCGGGTAAACAAGATCAACCCACTGCACTAAGAGGGAAAGCTGCCCTAATACACACTGTGAACGAATGGTTTCAGTGAAAGTAAACAGTGAGGCGGAGGTGGGCTGGGGATGGCCAAGGACTGTTGAGAACAGCAGTGGAGGAGGCCTACCGCTCTGCTGCACTTTATAATCCACAGTTACCTCTTCGTCTGAAACTACTCAACAACACCCCCGATAGCCGTGGAGGGGGAAGGAACTGGTTGGAATAACGTGTCGTGTTCCTTCCACGCGCTACGTCCGTCCGGGGAAACTCCCCCCTGTCAGGTGAAAAGAAGCGGCCTGCTCACTCCTCAATGCATTGAAGGAAGCATGAGCTCAGAATTTGACCCAAAAATCCCAAACACAAATAAGTGAAAATAGCCTGCTTTTTTACTTTTATAGAATGTGTTGGCGTTTGGGAGAGCAGTGTAACAGGGGCAAGTAGCCATCCATTTTTAGGACGCAGGATACAAGATTTGTACTAAATGGGAATTTAATTTCAGTATTGGAAAAGGCTTTTGTTCATTGTGAAGTTGTCAGACACAACCCGTCTTAAGAATATACATATTTTCACAAGGTTGTCCATAAAAAGATATTTTACCTTACTATAGCCAATTATAATTGACTTTCATTCCCAGTATTGTACAAATGCTTTGATTAGGCTATTCCTCACTTTTCAGGTCATTACTACACCCTTGTTTGTGCATGTACTGTATAGAAAGCAGTCACAGTAGGACCTGACATGCAACAGACTTTAGTCTGTTATTCACTATCTCACCACTGGTCTCATTAAACACCTGTAGTGTTCCATGAACAGTGCTTAAAGGGGAGAACCAGCCATTTTCAACAGTCAACTATGTCATGTACGGTATATGTGTTAATAATAATGATGAGTCGAAATTAGCACAACATGCCCACCTTCTGTTTACAATTTAGGCATTTAGCAGACGCTCTTAATCCAGAGCGATTTACATTAAGCAAGAACAAAAAGCATTGCATACATCACATACATAAAAAGTAGTTATCATGAAAAATGCATAAACTAAGAACGTAACAGTGGAATATCTATAATGAAACTATACTGTACATATATACTATACGATGCTATACATATATATACTATGAAGTGCTGTGACTACATACAATGAAATTATAGTGCTGTGACTACATAATATGCTATAAGTCTGTATCAAATGCTATCGAAGTCTACAAAAGTGTTATCTAAGGGGGTAGGGAAGTGCTACTTCTTGGGGCCAGTGCGTGACCAGTGACTTCGGCAAGATGTGTTATTCTCAGGCCGCCCGCAGTTTACAATGGGACCAGCATAAACAGCCACTCGAATTGAAATCGAACGCTTTTTAGAGCATTTTCAACCAATTCAGTTGTACTGTAGTATGGGTGGTTCTCCCCTTTAATGAGAATAACAGGAGTAGTATAGTCATTGTATGGACAAGGTGTGAAATCTCCTAGTGCTATATCTGCCGGCTGGTTAACACCCGTTTAATACCTGGCAGGCCCATATTGTACACTGTACAGGACCAGTGGTATCACAATGTAGAATAGAGGTCTTTTTAATGTACTTTACCCAACTGCAACTGCATTTACGGTATTTGCTATATATATATAGATAGATAGATAGATAGATAGATAGATAGATAGATAGATAGATAGATAGATAGATAGATAGATAGATAGATAGATAGATAGATAGATAGATAGATAGATAGATAGATAGATAGATAGATAGATAGATAGATAGATAGATAGATAGGCACAGAGAAAAATGGGTACAAAATAAAATAAAATAAATATATATATGATTTCATAAAATAGAAAAGAGTAAGTAAAGAATATTCTATGCATGCTGGTGTAAGGGTGCTTAGTGACACAGCCAGTAAACTGGCCATAAAAAACCTTTAAAGAAAAATTATACTGGTGTGATGGCAACTTCCCAGTTGACCCCAGCTTGGCCCCATGTGTGCCAAACTGCCAACTGCCAATTCTTGCCAAACAAAGAACCGTGCATTGAACACTATCTGCTAGAGCAGCTTGGTTTATGGATTGCACAAGTGGCCGCGGCCCTCTAATGTCTGATCATGGGTCAGATCCAGCCCACGCACCGTTCACTTCTTCTCCCACACACACGTTGTCCTGACGCATCGATTTCCTGGCACCAAACTGCCATCATACCCCCCCCCCCCCCCCCCCCCCACACACACACACACACACACACACACACACACACACACACACACACACACATGCGCACACTTTACAATCTGCACAGATACATTCACTTACACATTTATTTTTCTGTGACAAAGTACTCCCACGCCGGCTCAGACTCAGTGAGGTTCCCTGAGTTCGAGGTGTTGCCATTTGACCTGTGTCTAGTCGCAGAGAGTGGCTGTCAAAACCCCCCCAAGGCCAGGTGACGGCTGCTGCGATGACATAGGTGTGAAAAGGAAAGAATCAACATGGCATCTATCAAAGTTGTCAGTTTAGATTCTAAACTGACAAATATAAATCCGTGTTGTTGAGAGAGGAGAATGCCTTCTTGAATACACAACGGAGCTTGAAATGTGGACAATGAAAGGATGGGAGTTTTGGACTGCGACCCAAAAATGTTCGATATAGACAGACAAATAATACAGCGTATATGGATAGCTTTGGCAGTGCATGTACAGTAAGTGATTTAGTCTGAGTGCTGCGCATGTTGTTTTGCTGTTGATGGGTTTTTGTGGATGTATTTATAACAGGGCCATTATGCCTACAGTATCGTGTCAATCCATTGACACTGGTAGTGAGTGGCTCACAATCCACTGAGCAGAGGCCATGTTGCTGATGGCTTCGTTAATGTGTTCGGGGGAAGTAGGCGTCTTTATAGCCCGCCCAGTGGGTCTGACTCATAGCAAGTTGGTGGAAATAGGCTTAAATCTAAGGAGCTGTAATGGAATGTTTAACTATTGACTGTTTTTTGTTTTTTATTATCGTTTTGATTCGTATCTCTTTGCAGATATTGTTTTTATTTATATCTCTTTGCAGATGTTAAAAAATGCTTTTGGTAGCGGAACATTTATGTTATAAAGTGAAAAACCTGATGGCACTGGCTGGCAAAAATGTTAGTTTCTCTAACATTATTGCACGCACGCACACACGCACGCACGTTGAGGCTCAATTAAGTTTGTGAGTAAGCTCGCCAGGGTAATCATTTAAAATGTGACAGCGTGTGTTGTTTTCTGCTGCGTAGGCTGCACATACAGTATGTTGCTTTTTTTGTTACTGCAGTGCTGACGACGGTGCAGGTATTTAGGCAGTTGAACTCCAGACGGACGTGTCGTGCCTCGTTCTTTTTTATCTGTCACCATCTCTAACGGGAGATGAGCTGAGTCAGATTGGCATCAGGAGAGAGAGATTTTGTTAAATTGGTTTTATGAGTTCTGATAAGACGTAGCCTACCTTATCAGATTTAAGACCAACTACTACACGTTGGTACTCATCTGCCACGTCTCCTGTTACTCGTCCAGTACAGCATTAAAATATGTTTCCGTTTAATATTTGTTTTTGACTTTTTAAGATTTTTGCATTCACTTAGGGATGGGTCAGAATAATCGACTATTTGAATAATCGTTAATAGGATAAAAAAACATTAAGAAAATATTATTATTAATATATATATATTTTTAAATAAAGCCTTAGTAGCATAGTAATTACATTTTAGAGGATACCTATTATGGATGTAATATTTATTTATTCTCTATGTTGCCTCTACAGGAAGTAATTAAACTTTCACTCAAACAAATCCCCCTAAAACATAAAAACAAACATTTAAAAAAATATATAAATTAAATATGATCGATTAATCGAATAATTGTTATTAATGGAAATATAGTAATCGACTCATTTATCACTTTTACACAACCCTACTGTATCTGAAAGCGGAAACGAAGAGTACATGTCATACATAATATATTTATTTTTTATTAGCGCTACTATAGAACTGTGCGTGCATTATTTTGCTAATGCATGCACATGCCACCCTTGTGTTTTAACACCTTGATGAAATTGCGGGATAAAGCGCTCGCTAAGTGGAAATCAGAGCATCTTTCCCAACCAACTCAGTCTTTCATCATCATAATCTGCCACTATCGCTCTCTGGCATGAGTAAAAAGCAAGTTAAGACTGAGGAGTTCAGAGGAAATTGGTTAGCGATTTCCCTTATCAGATGTGAGGGGTACAGGTGCTGACAGCTAGCAGCAAGACAAGTCACTTCCTCCACACAACCACCTCTACCACCACGTACATCTCCCTCAGAATCTCAATCTCTCTGCCTTGGCCCTTTACCCACATATAGTAACTACTAACTAGTATCACTCTTCAATACGGCCCCGAGAGTGTCACGGCACATCTTGCATAACATCAACACTTCAATTATGCACTGTAATTGTAAAAATACAAGACTCCCAGTTGGACTGCTTGTTTTCTAAGGTTTTATCTCTGGTTGGTTTACAACATTAAGCCAGGAATATTATAGTTTTGTTCTGGGTTAGATCCTGGGTATGGTATGGTATGGTATGGTGTGGTGTGGTGTGGTGTGGTACTGTCGTTTGCTGGAGTAATGTCACATCAAAGGCAGTATTTGTCTGGAGGGTGAAGACGGCATGATTAAGCGTGTGTTACGGCACCTGTTGCAATATAAAATACAGGCATGTCAATGAAAACGATTGTAATGATTCCATGATGACCAGTGTTGTTTTTGGCAGTACATTTTGCTTTTAGTTTTAGTCGTAGTCTCTTGAATAGTTTATTTAGTTTTAGTCACATTTTAGTCACCTGGAATGTTTTTGTGTTTAGTCTAGAGTTTAGTCTAGACTAAATATCATAGGATTTTAGTCGACTAAATCTACAGTTGATTTAGTCGAACAAAATGTATTTTGGCGGGCCTTGATGATTTTTCACTTGCTGAAAATAGCTGATCTACAAGCCCACAATGCATCGCAGCGCGACGTGTTGTGGGCTTGTAGATCGGCTATTTTCAGCATGCAACTAATTGTAAAATGACTTATACTGGATCTCTTGTCCACTAGTCCCTTCCTGACATTTTATTCTAGTTTGTATATTTGTTGACGAAATTGTCAGTATATTTAGTCTTAGTTTTAGTCATCGTAGCTCAGATTGCATTTAGTTTTCGTCAGTGAAAAAAGGCAGTCGACGAACATTTTTCGTCTTCGTTTCAGTCCACAAAAACAACACTGATGCTATGACTGCTGTGCGTGCTCCTCCTGTTTGCAGGGTGGACCTGGCCTTGGCCTACACTGAGCTAACAGAGGAGCTGGGACGTCTCCAGGCTCTAAGCTCGGCCCAGACAGAGATCCTGAGGAAAGCCTCCCAGGAGCAGCTGGCCAGTCCAGGTTAGCACTTACACACTATGTTATAAAATATGCAGTTTATTTTCTCATGCTAAGCTTGAGTTGTTTTAAAAGAGAACAGTGTCCTCTGAAACACACTGTAACAGGTAACAATATGTATAACAAGTTAATTCAAAGTAGATTGCAATAAAAATAAAATATGTCCAAAGGCAGATACCATGTCTGGACTCTGGAGCAGGGGAAACGGTAAGCACAAACGTCTATTGCTTACGGTATACAAGTCCTCACAACTTCACTTTTACTCACTTTTACTCTTCCTGTGCCAAGTTGAATTTATAGCTCATGTCTCACATCAAACCAAAAACCAATGCCTTTATTGTGGAAACTGAATACACGTACAGCCAAACAGCATGTTGAGACTGTTCCATGTGATTCTGGTTAATTGAAAATGAAGGACCCTTATAGTTATAGTTAACAGGAAATAGTGAATGCACACTCTAGGCAGTTGGATACATCCCTTTAAAATAAATATAAGCACATTATTGATTTAACCTCTTGGTGCAGTATCTTATTTTTTACAAGATTGTTATAGCTAGTGCTCTTTAGATTAGAATTACAAATGCCAGAAAACATGGAAACAGTGGAAATGTTATTTTATTCACGAGTTCTTCATAGGGGTCGCCGAGGTGAATGGTTGCTTGAACGAGGGGGCTACGGCAGCATTTATTTTGCTTTAAATAATAGACATCCTTGATGTTTTCACCTACAACAGTGAAATGCCAAATGCCAGATGTTCGGAAAAACAACGTCAACAGCACTGAGGATATTTTGGATTGTGAATTTGTAATCCACGGAGTAACTGTTGAAGATATCTTACTAATATTTAGGGTAACATCATGGCATGGTAACTGTCTACACATAAAAAAGCCCCAACGATGCTTTTCAGTAACATTTTTATTTTAATTAATTACTAAATTAATAAATAGTTATTTCTGTTCTTTTTTCACATAAACCTCATCATTGATGTTCATTGTTTAGTCTTGCAATGCCATTGGTCATGATATTTGCATATAAATACACACTGATGCAATTTTCATTAATTCATTAATTAATGAATTAATGAATCAATCCGTTTTCATCACATCCAAAAAACCGAAATCACAGAAGCACCGTCGCAGCCACTCATTTACATCAGAAAAACTAAATGAGGGCATTGGAAACGACCCCACTGCTTCTCCTTTCAGGAGCTACGGTATCAACAGCCAGGGATGCCTTAATAATACTTGAGGCCCTGGGGCTACAGACATTTTGGCAGGGTTCAGGTCCCATTTTGGCCCAGTAAGCTGGTCTATTCTGCTGGCACTCCGGGGCAGTACTGTCCCCTCTTACTACACACACAGTCCTCGGTCCTCCACCACACCAGAGGGGTCTGACTTATCTCCTACTGGCTCGTGAACATAGTCCTGTATTTTGGCATGAGTCGGCTCTGTTGGCTCACTAGGCCGCACAGAGACCTGGGCCTTCGTTTGCACTTTGCAGCTGCTGCTTGAAGCCATAGGCCTGCTAAGAAAAAGGTTGGTGAACTTTGGAAAAGTTCTTTATTCTGTTGTATTTATTCATTTCCATTTCTGAGCATTACTAGGATCTGAACGCTCAATCTTTCACACGTTGGAAATTCATAATGGTCTATAGGGCTGGATATGTACTTATAGCTAAAGCTGGGAATAGAAAATGATCTATTGAAGCCAGTATGGTCCCTTATAAGACCGACATACAATGTGTTGCCTCGGTGTGTGGAGCTCTTGGTACTTCTAGTCAGAAATGGTTGTGTAAATAGTGTTTTTAAAATGTGTTTTTTTACGCAATTGTTCATCCTCTGTGTGTTCCCAGTCCATCTTCACTCTCCTATCCACCACCAGCGCCACTCCCCCGTTTCTCCGCGGCACTCACCGATCTCACAGCGCCACTCTCCGGTCCCGACTCCGACGCACCACTCTCCCATCCCCCAGAGGTGCTCCCCTGTCATCCAGCACCTTTCCCCCGACATGCACCGCCGCTCGCCCCTGTTGGACATCAACAACGGCCCCGCCTCCTACTCCTGTCGGCCGGCCAGCCACCACCTGAGGGCCAGCTTTCAGGGCCGGCGGAGCTACTCCGAGGTCACCGACCCGTCGGCGTACCAGCGTCCGCCCCGCTTCACCCACGACCCGATCTCCACCCTGCCCAAGCCCCGGCCTTACGTGGAGGGCTACCCGAAGCAGCAGTCGCAACACATGGGCTCCCCCCGCGGCGGACAGGCGCTGCACAGGGGTTCTCCGTCTCACCACCAGTGCTCCATGGGCGGAGGAGACGGAGACTCCCTGCGTCACTCCAGAGAGATGCCCTTCCCGCTGTCCGAGGTGTCCCACATGCACTTTGAGCCGCCTCCGCCGTCCACGCCGGCGCCCCAGCCGCCGGGGCAGTCCTCCGACGACGACGAGGAGTGGGCGTGCCCGCATCCCATCAGCCCGCCGAGGACGCTGCATGGCATGCCCTCGCCCGCGAGAGGCCCCGCGTCCTGCTCCGCGTTCCCCATCCCGCAGCGCTCCAACATGCTGGCCTGCCACCCGCCGGGATACCTGTCCACGGAGCACGCCCAGTCCTGGCCCTCCATCAATGTGAGCTAAGTGTGACGTCTTTGCGGAAAAAGTCTTATTTTTGCAATTGTTTGCTTTTTGTTTTACGTTTATATTCACGGAATGGTTCTCAAAGTGGGGTCCAGGGGGGCCCCCCCAGGGGTCCTCATCGGGGGTTGGGGGTCCACAGCAAAAATGAAAAATCGTGCCGCACTGTGAGCTATTTTGGATCATTTCTGAAGAATTTTGAAAGATGGTTAAATACATCAATTTTTTATGTTCTTGACATAAAAAGTAAAAACATTCGAGAACCACTGTTCTACCATACTGAGTGTGTGTGTGTGTGTGTGTGTGTGTGTGTGTGTGTGTGTGTGTGTGTGTGTGTCCTGTAGCTGTGGATGGAGACAGAGGAGAGTGACATGAGGAGTTGCCCTCTCTGCCAGCTGATATTCCCTGTGGGTTACCCCGACGACGCCCTTATCAAACACATCGACTCTCACCTGGAGAACAGCAAGATCTGAACATCTGATCATCTCTCACACACACACACACACACACACACACACACACACACACACACACACACACACACACACACACACACACACACACACACACACACACACACACACACACACACACACACACACACACACACACACACACACACACACACACACACTTGACAGACCTGGTCAAAGGGTCATAGTGATATATTCTAAAAAAAAGTTAAAACAAAAAAAACAAACATATTCCTGTTATGGTGCATAGGGGTCATCAAAATATACAGCGACGGATGCAAAACTGGTCAGACAAGAGAAGTGTGTTACTGTATGTTATCCGTTGTTTCTGAGAGCCAGAATCAGGTTTAATGTTGATTATGTTTTAAAGGACGACTTTAACACTTTAATTGGTCCTCACTAATGTTCATGATAAAATAGCAAAAACAAATCTACAGCGCTGTCTGTGTCTCAAAGGAGGGCTGTGGGCAGTTCAGAACCCTGTCTTCTGCTGTGACATCATCCTCAGATAGATTGTTTTTTTTAAACAAGATTCTTTTTTTATATAGATTTTTATTATCGTGAGAGCAATGCCTTTCATTATCACATTGTAACCTTTCAGGAATAGAAAGCCTGCCGTTTCTATTAGCTTAGATTCCCCCTCGATGATGTCACTGGTGGATGGGTTTCTGAACTGCCCACAGCCCTCCCATGAGACACAGACCGAGTAGAATTTGTGTTACTATTATCATGCACATTAGTGAGGACCTATATGAAGAAAAGTGGTGAAGTCGTCCTTCAAACACTTTGTACATTCATTGTCTGTGTGGTCCTGTTGGATGCACAAAGATGCACAAAGAAGTGACCACTTTTGTATCATAACTGATCGCCATGACAGATACAACTAAGAAAGCAGGGCCCAGGTTTAGCCACTTGAACCCTAGTGTCCCTATTCTGGGCATGTCAGAATCTAGACGAGCATTCGTCAAAAATACAAGATCTACTGTACACGCCATGTGACACATTGTGAGCTGCGAGCTCACAACGTAGCTCACAATAACTAACTATTTGGTTTAGAGAGAATAAAGGAATGGGCCATGGTTGAGCACTGGGGGATCCCGGTCAACAAAGTATATTGGGTTTAAGTGTTAATGTGTGTTTTTTCTTTTCTTTTTTAAGAAGAAAAAAAAGACCTCCCCTGTGTTTTGTGTCTTGGATGATGATGTTTTTGTTTTCCATATGGAGTCCTTTATTGATGGCCCTATACTGAGACAGGTCTGCCTTTCTCTTTTGTAATACGCACCCTGGCTGCCATGTAATGAGAGCTGTGGCTTTAAGTTTTGATTCATTTTGTTCCACAGTGTAGGTTGCGCCAGGTATTTCTGGCGAGGGTGGCATGGTTAAGAGTGCTGGCAGTAATTGACTGTTTTACTTTATATGCTCAGCATTTCAAAAGACAGTTGCACATCAATGAATGAGCAAGGAGCCATGAGGAACGTTTTAATTTGAAATGCTATACATTCACATTCTGTCAACTTTAATATGTCTTGTGTTTTCTTTTTCACAAATGTGTTAGTATTTACCAATGGAGCATGTGCATTGCAGTACATGCCATCCCCTATATTCTGGAATCTGGAACACAGTGAACCAAAATTTTGATTATCTGTAGAGCAGATGCCAACTCACTGGCCCCTTTTCCACCGGTTGGTTCCCAATGGGAACCGGTTCAGTTCTTTTTGGTTCTTAGTCCATGAGCCAGAGCTCCAAAATTGGAACGTTAATTATGAATTGAAATGTTATCACCATGAAACTTCCCCAATTGAGTACTTACACGAAGACAATGATTTATTGTATTACAAATTCTACATTTTTAAATATGCAAATGAGGCATTATGTAGGAACATATGCAAAATAATCGAAAATATGAAAAAGCTACTACAGTGGAAGGGTTATCATGTATTCATTTACTTGAATTGATCCTATAAACAATTTTTTTTTTTTTTTTTTTTTTTTTTTTTTTATGATCAGTACTTTATTTTGATTTTTTACAAACACATAAAACATAAGACCTACAATACAAACACAAGCAACAACAGCAGAGTACGTATTCATGGTTAGACAATTAAGATAGATAAGATAAACAAATAAAAATTAAAATAAAGGAGAAAAAAAAAAGGAAAAATCAAATTAAAATGTGAAAAAATCCTATAAACAATTTAATATAGGTCTAGTTTTTGCCACCATTTTTGGCTCATGGACTAAGAACCAAAAAGAACTGAACCGGTTCCCATTGGGAACCAACCGGTGGAAAGGGGGTCACTTAGAATTTGGCGAGATCACAGGAGCTGTTACCAGACCATGAAAATGCTAACCAGACAGCGTTTGATCAGCTGATTGATGCCGAGATATAGATATAGATATAGAGAGTGGACTGAGGGTGACTGGCAAACTATTTATTAGATGAACTGAAAGTGGACTGATCCTAATCCTGATCCCGTGTTGCAGCCCTGCAGGGCAGGGTACTGATGTCGATAGGGTCTTCCTGTCGATGTCATGCGGAAGAAAAGTAGTCATATTATACCTTAATGCTTGCGGCCTGAACATAAGTATCTTAGCACTTTAAGTTGCCCTAGCCAAAAGAGTATATCTCTGTTTTCAGTTGCCCATTATATCCTACCATGTATAAGTTACTATTTATACTGATCGACTTGTAAGTAACACGGTTAAAAAAATATATATCAAGATATATTTTTGCAAATGATGATATACAACATTTGTCATGCTGGTGACGCGTCACGACGGCTCCAGTGTGCTTGCACACTGCTGTAAATAGCGGCATTGAAGGTAGAAATCCCCCATGGCAATATGAGGGCATGGGATTTCTTTTGAGTATTTATTTTATAATTTCTTTCTGTATAAAGACTTTTAGCTGGTCATTTCCTCAGTCTTCCTTAAGACCTGAGCTTCAACACACTCTGATGTCACGATTGCCCAGACCGGCCAACAAAAAAACACAGATGGCTTTTACAAAGGGGAGCTGCGTGGTCACCTGAAACTGTTCGCTTTGAGAAAAAGGGAAGACGAAAAAAAAGTGCACATCCAACGAGGAGATGCCGTTTTGGGCACATCATCTCCAGTTTGCCAAGTCAGAACTTCAGGGGATGGGTTAGGATGACAATTTCCTTTGACCTATATGAAATTCTCCTTTCATCACGGGTACAATTTCTAATTCAAATCTGCTCATGTATCTGACAAGTTTCTGTTTTCTCACAGAAAAACTTTGTACACATTACCCGTATAGGTACATGCATCCATACATTTTAAAGCCGGTTTGTAAAGGTGCGCTCACAGTGCAAATCTCCGCCAGGAGGCATGCCCTACCTCTCTCCATCTTTCTTTCTGTCTGCGTGATAACGTTTTGGAAAAGGGGAAAAATGGGGAAAGGGATTTCATATAACAACGTTATTACATCAGTACAAGTGCAACCAGGCCATATGTAGACAAATCTTTGGGCAGTGAACAAATCATAAAATATTGTGGCATGTTGTCATCACTTGGGACAAACCTGAACTATTAAAATGTTATAGCCTAATACATAGCAATATGTGTGCGCAACACTCCCAGCTCCAATGTCAGTAGATATCACACGTAATTCTGAAAAGATTTCTGTGATTCACTATTCTGTAAAGTCTGGTTGTTAATTCCTTTTGCCAATTATGTTTTTATCTCTGTCAATCAAAGGTTGTTATTTGACGTGTTGGGTTTTCACTACCCCACCCACATGTCACTTTGTGAATCCTTTGGGAGAGGTAATGTCTGTATTAATGACAGTACGGGTACAAAGGTTGACATCAAACATGAAACTGAAAAGTAATATCATGTAGGATGAGATGAGATGTAGCTATACTGTATGCGAAAAGTGGCAGACCATATGCCAGCACAGTCTCAGGAATGACACCTCAGACCTGTGTGTGAGCGTGTGACACTCCAGAAAGAAAAGATGCAGATTGGTCTCAACTCATACACAACACACATGACATATTCAACATTAAATTCAGTAGGGATGCCCTGGTGTCCAGATCAAAAAACCCAAAACACGTTATATTCAACTTAAGCATGTTCGTTCGGCAATTGTACATATCTGTGATTTCAAGATGGCACTTAGGCTATACTAGTTTTGCTGCATGTGTTGGCAAACAGGGACTAAAGACAGCTTGCACTCAGTTTCAATGTGCCTGGAGTCCTGGACTCTCGTGATTTGGGCATTTGGGGATATGTTGTCTCATGATGAATGTATATTTTGGTGTTACTCTAACGTCAACTTCTACCGGCAAATTTGCATGTCTTTCAAGACAGACTGTTGACTCACAGGGGTGCTGTTTTTCCGTTATTTGCCGATGAGATTCTCAGATTGGCGATTGGCTGATACTGTTATGGTACATCCCATAAACTAGAGGGTCAGGAGTAATTGTAATTGGCCAGTTGATAGTATAAAGATCCATATCCTCATTTCCCATGGCACGGAGGGATGATTGCTCTGCGATTATTAATTCACAAAAATGATATACAGTAGTCGGTGACCAATCTGAAACAAATAGTTGAGAATTTATGTCCCTGGCCTGCCGTCAGCGTGCGCAAGACATACGTTGCTGATCATCCTAATAGTATGCAAGGTTATCTGTTTACAGACACAAACACGGGCGAATCCACGAATCTCCTGGCGGAGACGGTATGGGAGGATTAGGCTTTTGTGAACCCCATCTATTCTATGCTGCTGTATGTACTGTACGTACCTACAGTATATCACTCTGTGTGTTTAAAAAAATGTACAGGCTGTGTATTTTGCAAGCTTGTAAACATAATGCGACGTGTATGCTGCTGTTCCAATACCTTACAGTACAACTGGAGCATCTGTAAATCCATGTGTAACCCCAGCCACCAATATATCCAAGATACTTAACTGTACAGTACATTATGAATACACTACCCTGCAGAGTTCCTGGAATGTAGTAAGATGTTCTCTACTCTAGTGAACTAATAGCCAACTACAATCTAAGCCTTCTGATGGAAACATATTTGCGATAAGTGGTACGTTTCAGATCTCAATTCTAAAAGCTGCTAAACCATACAGTAGGTTGTATTTCTGATTTAAAACACTGGTTGTGCACTGCCACAGAGTTTGTGTATTTTCATAATATAATATATATATAAACCGTATGGGTTGTGTATCTTGACCGTTAAATTCCAGTGTGTAAAAAACCACATTCCAAAAGATTTAGATTAACAGTATAACAATATATATATACAAGTAGATATCATTTATTTTTGAAAGTCATAGTGGACACACTGAAGGCTTTGACTCTTCCTACAGTGGCAGCACTTTTCGGTCTGATTCATCGCGCATCAAAAGAAAGGGGAAGTAGCACAACCGACAAGCAAAATGTCCATGTTCAGGTTCTACGCTAACTGTACCGTTACCTAACTATTTATACTTAGTTGCACGTCGTCGGTGTTGCACACCCAAAATAGGCGATATACATCGTGCTGCGATGCATTGAGAGATGAAAGAGCCTGATGAAATCAAAAGTCTAATATCTCCCCTATAGTCATAGGGATATCCCTTTGGATTAGTGGTTAAGATGTAGGCTTTCCATGTGGGAGACCCAGGTTCAATTCCCGGGTGTTACACTTGCAGATCAGTTATTTTCTGTACATGCAACCAAGTATAAATTAGGCATTACTCCTTCAACTTTAAAGCACAAGAAATCAGATTTTTGCAAAAGTCAGATTTCTTCCTTTGAGTGCATGAAGAATTCAAAGGAAAAGTGAATTCCTTGTGATTTTAAGTTGAACCTTAAGTTGAACTCAAGGCTTTCACTGTGGGAACAGTTGCATTCAGAGTTACAAAGACTCCACGTTCCAACTATGTCTTTTTTATATTTTCACTCGGTGGATCTGTTAACCAAAGACAAATGAAATAATTTGCTCTGTACAAATATGAAAACCATGACCCCCACAACCAGGCAAGAAGGGTTTACTATGTCTGTAAGGGGACATGAGCTTTAGTGGATTTAAGAGTTCACAACCAAAACCCGTTGACCAGCAGCTACAGTGCACAGTGAACAAAGTGAGGCCTATGTGACCTCACAGCATCACACAGTCAAATGTACAGTATTAGTATACCACCCTGAGGTTCGTAAGTCGTGTCGCTCATCCCAAAACACCGTCAGATAATGACAAGTTGACAACATCAAGTCCACTTTTTCTAAGTACTGTTTCAGTCTTTGTACCTGCCACTGTCGTCGAGATCACAACATGAATCAATAGTCAAGCGCAAGATCTAAAATCCTTATAATTTCTCCCCCACTCCCCCACCACCCACGCTCAGGAGACAAAAAGGGTCGCCAGATCTGGGTTTGCATCAAGGTTATTACTCAAGCCTGAGACGTACACTCTGGTAGCCTCGGGGAAAGGAGCAAGATTCTCCTCAGTAATGCTCAGAAAGTCTGGATTTCACAAGCAAGTGGAAAATTCATAGCTGGATCGTGCAGTTAAAAATGAGAGGTTTCATTTTGCTGCAGATTCAAACACAAGGCGTGTATCCAGCCAAAAGGATCAGAGATGCATACACAGTAATATCCTCAGTGTTCATTCAACTGTCAGAGTGTCATTTTGTTTTTTTACGGTGTTACTGTGTAGTAGGGTCAAAACAAATCAGAGTCTGTATGAATTCTGCCAACAGTGAGTGAGTCAGGTTCCTCTCCTGGGTGTAACGTGGAGAGTCTATGGAGACCGTCCTCAGTCTAACTCCATGGTCCATAGACCTGTCAAAGAGCTAATATAATACTAATGAATGAGAGGTGTAGTATAGCCAGGGCCTTTGTGTGGCACAGCTGGCAATCAAGGACTTTACACATTGTAAAAAACAAACAAACAAAAAAGTACATAGTCTTTTTTTTTTTTTTCTGTCTGTAAATATTCTGAAAAAATAAAAATAAAAAATACAATAAATTGGAACTTGCATTTAAATAAATTGCGGAACTGGTGTGGTGTCTTTATATGCCGGTGTTGTGAATGACGTGAAAGGGGCAAGAGCTTTTCGTGGCATTTCACTTCCTCTTTGTTGTCGTTGAATGCCCATACAGCAGATACCGAGGTTAGATTGCAGAAGGGCTTAATTTTGATGCACACGACATGGAAACTTCTAGATACTTGTTAACACTTGGTCAGAAATGTAATCATGACATCAACTAGTCACTTATTTGTGTTCATGCGATAAATGTTTTGTGTTAGGGGGGAGATTTGTTATCATGGAGGATTATTGTTTTGTTTTCGACGACTACTGTATATGCACATGTACAAAACTTTAACACACCCATACATAGAATACAAGAGTGACCCGGAGTGTCACACACACACACACACACACACACACACACACCTTTGTAGGCAAGCAAAATGATGTTGCCGTGGAAATAAACGGTACTGTACTAACTAAGAACCTTTGCCGTCCTTGAGGAGGATGTTACATATATCAGCCATCTTAAAAGTTTGGGTTCTTCAGCCCACAAACCAGACAGCATAGATTACATTCAATCACCACAAGTGATAATAAGCACGATACATTTCTGAATTATGCTTCTCTGAGCACATCTGCTCCTCATCTAATCTGTCCTAAACGATATTCAATATTGTGGTGCTGCTGTGTACGGTGTGGGTAAAGAAAGGGCAGACAAAGATTCTCCAGTTTAGCACACTTTAATGAGAAACTTCAGTCGGGTGAGTACCGGCAGATGCTCTCTAATAACAATTCAGTGACTTGATATAAATATATTGGTCATAAACACGGTCATTAAGGCACTCTATCTCTGGCACAGAACGGGGAGACTGTATCCGTCCATGCACACATCACAACTAAACGTCACTTCTTTCCAGATTGTTACAGAATAAGGTTGTACTGCTCATCACAACAATATAAACGGTGTATGCTATACACAGAAATGTTTTTGAGAAACCGGTTAGCTTAAATGCCACTAACCAGGCATAGCCTGCTACCTCTTCCAGTTAGAAGCCTGGTGAAAAAGCACCCACCCATCCGGCCCACAAAAACCACAAAACCCCTTTGAGCTTTTAGTACGAGGGCCCAAGCTGCACATGCATGTGCTTGATGAAGCCGAGGTTATATACAGTACTGTAGGTACTATAGAGAAACCACATGTTATATACTGTAGGTACTATAGAGAAACCACAGGTTATATACTGTAGGTACTATAGAGAAACCACATGTTATATACTGTAGGTACTATAGAGAAACCACATGTTATATACTGTAGGTACTATAGAGAAACCACATGTTATATACTGTAGGTACTATAGAGAAACCACAGGTTATATACTGTAGGTACTATAGAGAAACCACAGGTTATATACTGTAGGTACTATAGAGAAACCACATGTTATATACTGTAGGTACTATAGAGAAACCACATGTTATATACTGTAGGTACTATAGAGAAACCACAGGTTATATACTGTAGGTACTATAGAGAAACCACAGGTTATATACTGTAGGTACTATAGAGAAACCACAGGTTATATACTGTAGGTACTATAGAGAAACCACAGGTTATATACTGTAGGTACTATAGAGAAACCACAGGTTATATACTGTAGGTACTATAGAGAAACCACAGGTTATATACTGTAGGTACTATAGAGAAACCACATGTTATATACTGTAGGTACTATAGAGAAACCACAGGTTATATACTGTAGGTACTATAGAGAAACCACAGGTTATATACTGTAGGTACTATAGAGAAACCACAGGTTATATACTGTAGGTACTATAGAGAAACCACAGGTTATATACTGTAGGTACTATAGAGAAACCACAGGTTATATACTGTAGGTACTATAGTAGAAACCACACGAATGAAATAAAAAAAAGAGGGAGAAAAAAAACTGTTGCTGTCGCTTCTTCACTGATCAAATGCAACCTCTTTTTTGATGAGATCTTTTCTTTGCCCGATTACAAGACTATAAATATTCATTCAATTCATTTTTTGTTCAGTCGCAACTTGATTTTGAGTTTATCGATTCAGTTGTAAATAATGGTAGCCTACTGTAACTGTAAAACCCAATAAATCAATATAGCTATTATAGTCCACAGAAGATTATCATCCACAGTAGTAGGCAGTGTATGGGTAGTACTTTTAGATGTTTTAAAGTGTTCATAGTTTAATACGGAATTATATTCTTAAAAATCAACTTGTAATTCAATGCATTATACATGTTTGAACATACTTCTACTTAATTTAATTAGCAAGCAATTCATGTGTAAAGCTTGAATATTTACCTGTTGTGGTGCAGACAAAATGTTTAAATATAACAAAAATTAATAGTGGCTTTATACATAACACAGAATATTGTTTTAAATTCAAATTCAGCTAAAGGAATACTTCAACCTGGTCTCATAATAATAAATAGGTCCTAATCTTCATTATTATAAGATGGTAGGTAGTAGCTACCATTTCTCACTCTGCATCTCAGAGGTGGGCTATTTCAGACACCTGCTTACCAATAACATTATCAGTAGACATGTTTGGTAATTTCAAACAACCTTTTTTTCTTTTTCTTTCTTAAATTGATGTAAGAATGCATGGCTTCTATCTCAACATGCTAACTTTCCAGGAAGAGAAAGTCTGTAGTTTCCATTAGCTTGCAAACCTCATTGAATATGTCACCGGTAGGCAGATTTCTAAACTGTCCACCACCCACCTCTAAGACGCAGAGCAAGCAGACATATTTCCCAGCAAGCCAAATGGCCTCATGAATGATGGCATTATGATGACGTCCTCCGGTGAGTCCGGTGACGTTCAGGGCCAGATCACTGAGCCCATATGGGGATGATCTTTACGTCATTTCCAGGACGTCTTCACCAGTTGAAATAATTAAGCTTATTCGGTGCCAGATCTGACTAGTTATGATATGACTTAAGTTGATCGGGCCTCAATCGGACTCATCCAGGACTCATCCAGGGACATCCGCCTTAGTGGACAGATTTTATGTTGGTTGAAATCAGGTGCTAGTCTTGGTTTGACTTGATCTGGCCCCAATAGAGACGTCACTAATTCGTCCAAGTCCTCACCGTGCTTGCTGGGTTAAGGTACCATAACCTGTGACAAGCCAATGACAAGCGAGTATATATAACCCTCAACGTTGTTTCTCATTGATAACGAGAACCGGTCTATGACGAGATTATTTTCCTCCCAAACATGTATCTCTTGTCTTGGTTGTGAAAGCAACAGTGCAGCAGAAGCACCGCATGCATGCCAAAGTGAAACAAAGTGAAACTGTCCATCCTGTGCATTTTCCATGTAGGAAGTATAACACCAGCCCACTAGGTGGCCAACCAGACCACACAAACCACAGAACACAGCTCATCTCCCAGACCTAGCTCATATTAGAAGTGGCAAATAAAAATATTTTATATTAAACCTGCTTAAAGTAGGCTATGTGGAGTTTGTCACATAGGGCACTCAATAATGAGTTAAATAGAAACTGTGCCGATAACTCTGTATTAGTGTTTTAATACATTGAATGTATAAGATGATATAGAAAAAAAACAGAAAATAAACTATGGTGGAATTTATTATTATGAAACAGTATAAAAACAATGGTGGTCATTAGAAAGACAAACTAGTCCATTTTGTAGAGGAAAATGATGAACTATAGGAAGCGAAACAAAACATGTACGTCTGTAATCCACGTAACTCGAAAACCGTTCGCCTCACCGACTTAATATTCGACACAAGCGTTCCACACCATCACAGGGAGTGCAGTGCCCGGTGTCGAGTCCGTCGGATATCTGGTTGTCCAGAACCAGCACAAAAGCATCTGCCCAGGCTCTGGACCTGATCTATATCTCTGTATATGGAGCTGACATGTTCTGACATCACAACACTTCATATTTGGGAATGCCTGACACAGAACTCCATATATAGGGAAAAAGGAACACAGAGAGACATCTCCATATATGGGCATAAAAGGGACACAGACAGATGGGTGGAACGGGTACTCTCAGAAAAAAGGTAGGATGTCCGCACACAGTTCTTAAGCTCCCAGTGGTATTTTATTAGGATTCATTTATTAGGATTTAATTTGAATCCTAATAAAATACCATCTCTATGTGTGTTCAAGACGGATCTTTCATATTCCATCCTAATTAGCTAAAATTGTCTTTCAAAGTTTGCAGGATAGGCCCGTTTAGAACAAAAAGCCTCAAATCATGAACGCAGCGTGCAATTTACGTGACATCTTTCACAGACTTTCCTACTAGGCTGAGGAATATATCCCACCCTTTTCAAGTTGGCCTGTTATAGCGCCACCAACAGGTGGACTTTTGCAAAACACATTTTTGGAACAAAATGCCTCAAATCATCCAATCCAAGGCATAAGAAGAAATGGCACCCTTTTCACATTGGCCTATTATAGAGCCACCAGGAGGCCACAACCTGACCTACTGGTGGAGACCTAACACTCGTCCATAAAGTGCTCATCACTTCATCCTGCTTGCTCTAACAAGCATCATGGTACCGTGGTCTAAGACTGTAATGCACTAGACACAATCGCCAAGTTCGCCATGATGCCTGAACGCGAATAGCAAACAAATACTGAATGTACGTTTATTGAGCAACAATATATATTTTTTCCTGTCACACTACTGTCTATACCTATCAATAAAAGTGTAAAAACTAAAAATGTGACAGGAAATGGGGAGAGAGATGGGGGGGTGATAGCAATGGTCATCGCGATCAGGACTCGAACCCGCGACACGCTGTCAGGATTACCAGCCATGGTGCCCGGACCGCAGTGCAAGAGGCCTACCCTCTGTCACACCGACACACAGTATACTGTCTTGTACTGTACAGTGTACAGTATGTGGGTACTGTCAATTTGCTGATATGTACATATATTTGCCTATACAGTTCGCAAATCAAGCGATTGTGTGAGGCAGCCATTTATCTAAGGATGAGGGCTGGGTCTAGGTGATTATTGAGGAGCTGGATATAGCTTTAGAGGTATATGTACACTACAGTATACTGTATCAGGTGGCTATGTATGGACCTGTACTGCATTTGACATGTTAGGTTGGCAAAGAGGTAGTTTATTATAGGTCTATTTAACTATGTCCCAGCATCATATGTACACAGACAGATCCAGTACTAGGTAAGGGTCACTGTCACTCCAATGAGAACGTGTTCATTATGTAAATTGGAAACATGCCCGTGTCAAGAGGTCGAAGCAAACCACAGCACAGCAGCACGCAAGGCCAAAACACATCTAGGATAAATGCACACACAGGCAGCTGGATGCACGGACACAGCACAGCACGCGCACCCATATTGGGACACTCGCATCCAAAGACCCACAGGCATCATGTATGCAACACACACACACACACACACACACACACACACACACACACAGAGGCGAGGTGACCTGCGTTTGAACCGGTGACCTGTGTAACTCACCCCTATTGATGGGAGGCAGTGCACACTGCACGCACTCCCTCACAGCCAGCAGAGCACTTCAGCAAGCATAGCATGACCCCAGGGAGGGACACTGGATGTGAGCAAGAAGAGGCCGGTGGAGCATTGATAAACGGGGCAATACAGGCGCCGAAAAGATAGTTCTGTTTGTTTGTTTTAACGGTCGAATACTGGCCAAAATAGGAGTAGGAGAGGGTGTGTGTCAGAGAGAGAGAGAGAAAGAGAGAAATAAAAACATTGACATATAATGTCTTGTCTAGTCGGACATAATACTGTAAGCGTAATCCATAGTTTGTCATACGACCGCATCTGTCATCATAAATAACATATTTTCAACTCAATGTTTGCCACTTGTGTTCAGGGTATACAATGCCATGGTTTGTGCCCTTGTGTTTCTCTCCTAATCCTAAAGGCCACAGACATGAGGAGCTGTTCATTGATGGGGTTAAGCTCTACACGTTAGGCACAATACTGTAAATCAATGCACTGCTCTGCCACTGATCAATGGCATGAATTCATGTGCATCCTTGGCGCTCAATTACTGATTATTTTCCTGTTCTATGCAATGTGCATGTTGGAGAGCAGTTGGCCTAAATTGACCTGTGTGTGTGTGTGTGTGTGTGTGTGTGTGTGTGTGTGTGTGTGTGTGTGTGTGTGTGTGTGTGTCTTGGGTCAAGTGGGTGCTTTGTGCAGGCATGCTCATGCGTTTGTGTGCGTTTGTATTTCTATTTATGTGTGTAGGCAACTAGGCATGTGAGTATGTGTACATACATGTTGTGCACTGACCCATGAAATAATTCCAAAGACTTGGAGTCAGATTCAGAGTCCTCTAGTTTCATATCCATTTGAAAGTTATGGCCAAAAACATGTGTTTAGTCAAATATGCCCCATACGTTTGTGCTTCCCAAAGGAAGTTTTGATATGATCAGGCACTGCGATCATTCAGGCAGATGTTATCCGCGTGCAGCTCATGGTAAAGTGGAGATATTTTACTAAACAGCACAGTTCTGAGCCCTTTGGTGAGCAGACTGGAGTCAGACAAGACTGTCTGCTATAGTCCTAAACAACATCTTCCTAGTCTATATTCCAAATTAATCCAATAAAATATCCACCAAAAAACTAAAGACCTTCTGTCTGCCCAAAAACCTGGTAATCCTCAAAGTCCAAAAAGAAAATAGCAATGCTTTGCATAAAAAAATATTAAAAAAAGCACTCACCCAACCTCTGTCAGGAGACCCCATAGAAGATTCCTTTGTTCCCTTTTTTCGTTGCAGTTCATAACATCCACCATCAGATCTTCTTAATTTCGACCAAGCTTCCCTTTAGGTATTAAAGTTTGTCGAACACTATTCACTGTTCAAAGTACTGATTTTGAATACAATGTAGGCTTTTTTTGTCCTCTTTAGCTGAGCACAATTAAGTTCTCATTTTCAGCCCTGTACATTAAAACCTGGGAGCTGACCAGTACAACCTCAGTCTTATACTGTTGGCCAAGCTACACCAAACACTCTTTCATGATCAAAATGGAACCCCCGGCCGGCATTACTTCCTGGAACTTTCCTACCAGTGATCACTTCCTGGAACTTTTACTGCATGTGTTGTTTTTCCCCACTACTCCCCCTATGAAATGAATCCTTACAACAGAAAATGAATGGCTATAAGTATTCATCAAAACAAAACTTTCCCTCCCCCATACACTGTCTACATGTAGGTGTTAAATATGCAACCATCTTTAGTTTGTGTGCCCTTGTCTTCTGTCAAAATAGCGATGTGGGGTGCCCATCCGATTAAATAATTTAATAAAATACGTTTTGATTATTATTATTATTTTCTAAGACGTGTACAGATGTCCTGGGCACACCATGGGATAATTCCTAGGACATCTGGAGATGTCTTGGGCATAAATTGGGATTTATTAACATATTCCGTTTGTTATCACCAAGTATGTTAATGTTTCTTTCAATACGAAGGGGGGCTTGCAACTATTTTTTTAATTTGCATATTTGTATTTATAGTGAGCACTTGTTTTCAAGGACAGGAAATATACTCTTTCACACATTTATGTGGCAGTATCACAACAGTATGCCAATTAATGATTGTGTAACCCACACACGAGAGGCCATACAATTAAAACACTCTCCCTCATACTCCCTGCAACTGTAACTACCTTGCGTGACCATCTTTACACCTATTAGCTCGATCTGATCCATAGCCCTAATGCCCTTTGCTGCCGTTGCATTAAAGGCTCTGCCACTCTTTGCTTCTAGCCCTCGCATGAAATGCAGACTATAGCCTATCCTCTGTAGCGGAAATATAAAAAACGGTTTATCTATACTCACCAATACAAAGGCGGTTTGTGTAATTAGAACTACTTTCCTTAGTGGATGCACTCTGAGCCCCCCACCACATGTATAAAATGCACTTTTTGGGCAGAAAGGGAATGTTTTTCCACCAGAAAAAAATACTCCACTGCGCCAGAAATCCCTTTCTGGCCAAAAAGTGCATTTTATACATGTGGTGGGGGGCTCAGAGTCCGTCCACAAAGGAAAGTAGGCTTTCTAATTACACAAACCGCCTTTGTATTGTTGAGTAGGTAAAACGTTTTTTATATTTACGCTACAGACGAGAGGCTGGTCTGCATTTATGCGAGCGTAGGAAGAGAACAGTTCCATGAAGGCATTAGAGCTATAGATCAGAACTACTTTACACCTAGCCTCGGTACCAGGCTTTCATTTTTGTTGGTGCAAAAATGGAAAGCCTGGAGGAACGCATTGGCCGCTCTGGTCTAAAAGTGGGAGTCAACCCTTCCGGGTGGGCGTCTCTCCAAATGATGTGACGTAGCGCTGCACTAGGGGGGAGAGGAGGGGCCGGGGGTGACGGACAGATCGATGACATCCAATCAGGGTGTGCGCAAATCTCAGCCGCGACCCGCCCCTCTAGACCAGAAACCTAACACTTTACACCCAACCACCAGAGCTCAGATGAGAGTCAGCCTCCCACACCACCCGTCACAGCAGAAGGGCAACAGTTGGCCACTATACTGTACCTTAACATTCCTGGAAAGCATAATAATATTGACACCTGCACACAATGGATGATGAGATCCAAAACTCCACAGACAAGCCACAGCATCATTTGGTGGGCTGAGGAAAAAGGTTTTCCAGAACAGCAACTTCAGACAATACTCACCCAGGACAGAGTGCCACACATGGTTGCAGTGTGGAGTCTACCCTGAACATAGAGTAATATAAGGATAGAGACCGAACCGGAGCGTTAGCCCCGCCCCCCCCGATATTCATTCAAAGTTGCTCAGTGTCGTTTTGAAGCACCCGGAAGACTGCCGGAAGTACAATTATAACTCAATGGCTCGAGCGAGCGGAAAGTTAAGCCCGGACCTCAAAGCCCCGGACCTCCAACGTCATGTTGTTCGTCCACCTCCATGAAAGTGCTGCAGTTCCTCTTTTCGCCAGTAGGTAGTGGCAGCTTCAACGTTGGATAGCCTTACTGGGGGCTTGACCCTGAACCACCTCAGGTGGCTATAGGCCATGTCATACACATGCCCAGCCGCAAAGTCCTCAAGGGCCAGTGAGGACTTTGTCCAGAGCGACTTAGAAGCGGTTCAAAGACCGCGTGTGTGTGTGTGTGTGTGTGTGTGTGTGTGTGTGTGTGTGTGTGTGTGTGTGTGTGTGTAGAAAGTTGCCACACATACACAGGGAGTCATCTCTACACCAGAAGTACAGTTGACAGAGAGGTGAGCCACGTTCCATAAATCATTCACATAATTTTCATGTACATTGTCTAATTTTGCATTAGAGCCCCATGCAATGTTTGTCGTCCCCAGGAATGCTATAAGCTATAAAATATTTAGAGACCCAGAGAATCAGGGTCACGATGTCCTGCACCATAGCACTCGGTGGCATACTGTATGTTGGCATGTGCTTATCCATAAATGCCTGACTTTTACTGTACTTTGTTGCGCATCAGCATGACGTGCAATCAATCACAGCGCAACAAGTTGTGAGCTTGGACATCTGTAATATTCTGTGTGCGACTCCAGCTCGCAATTAAGTATAGATCCTATTCCTAAGCTCAACACGTTCCATTGGGTTGCCAATTTTGGTTGCCAATCTTTGTAAAAGCAGCTGTGAATTGCTGCTGTATAGCTAAGCTAGCTCCAAAAGGAATTGTTTGGAACTTTCAAATATATCAAAATTTCTGAACAATGAACGACCCAACGCACATTTGTGTCACCGTCTAACTCTAACCAGTTCTACTTGACAACATTTGAATGATGTAATAATGACAATACACTTTCCATTGTATACCACCTTTCCAAAACAAGGTTTACAAGGTGCTTTACAGGGTAAAAACGCCAAACAACAGGAATCATGTAGGCTTCCCATTGCATTATTAATAGCCTATAGTATAGAAGCAAGATTAGTTGAGATACTTTCAGTGTAGCTTTCACTGTATCTTTCAAGATGAATTAACAAGCGCTAGGTGTCTTAAGAGCATCATAATGCATCAGAATGTTCTAGACTTGAGACATTCATCGAATATCTCAAGCCTAGAACACAGAACACATCTTGATTATGAAAAGTTAGCAGACAAAAGTAAGTGTTCCATAAGCTATTTCCAAAGTCCACTGTTCTGATTTAAGATAACAGAATGTTGCCCTGCATATTATATTATGACATGATAGGTGTATAATAAAGCCACCGTGGATAATATACAAACATGCTACAATAACAATCACATACAGTATATGTATATACGACTATACTATATATTCGACTGAGAGGCTTGTCATTAGCCAGATTGAGCACAGCAGGTGAGATTGAGATTCTGGAGTCTATCAGGCCAGCGCACTGTGTGATTCAAGTCACAGGCAGTGGCACATTGCCACACAGGCAGACACACTCCACATGCACATTGGAGATTTGAACAGTCAGAATGTTCAAATGTGTTTATGTCCCCCACAGACCTAGTGGAATAATACAATATTTTTGTATTTTTTTGTAAATATTATTATTATTATTATATATATATTTTTTATGAACATCGACTAAGAGGTGGTCAGTCGACTGAGACCCGTTCCGATCGATTAGTCGACTATTCGACTAATCGAGGTCAGCCCTAGTATATACACACTACAGTATGTTCAAATACTCCCCATGCTACTCCATTGAGCTTTCAACATGCTTGATCAAGTGGTGCTATATGCACATCCTGCCTACCAGTACACTGGGTCACATATATCACAAGCCTAGATCTTGTGAGGTGAATAAATAGAGGCAGAAGTGCCAAAATCAAACATATATGGTGGAAGCAACAGAGGGTGGCAGAAGCACTTGCTTCTTCCCCATTGTGAAGTGTGCAGGTCGACAGAACGCGTCCAAGATCTGGGTTCTGATGATAGAAAATGTATGACAAAGGTGTCATAACCCGAACACCACCACTTGACCTCACTTGCTATACGGTGGGAATGGAGATGTCTTTCTCTCCCGAGTGTTGGCACCATTTCAACACCTGTGACTTTATTGTCAGATACAGTATGGAAGCTAGTGTCACGTCGGTGATGGGTGAGGCCAGAGCTCTTTGACAAGGGCAAGACATAGAAATGTCCGGCTGCGAACATATCAACTCCGTGATCGGCGGGCACGTCACTCAGCCGAGGCGGTTCTCATTACCGCGCCCGCATGGCAAACGGGGCGCGGCGGTGTAGCCCTTTATTTTTTTCCAGGCGGCAGTATCACAGCTCCGATCTGTCACCCTTCGCTTGCCCTAATGTGCGAAAGCAAGACGTGTTGCGCCTATTAGCACTTCTTGGCAAGGATGGCACGCTGATCCCTCGTCCTCGGGGAGCACCCGGCAATATGGTGCCGCGTGGTGACCGCCTGCCAGGCCCCGCGCGGCTCCCCACTGTCACAACACATCATGCATCCCTAGAAACCACAAGCGCCACCAACCAAACACCTCCTCCTCCTCCTCCACCGCCGTCTCCTTCACAGCACCCCCGCGACTGAGGCTGGCATGGCTGCCACTCAGCCACTGTGACGTGACCCGAAACAGCCTCAGAACCGCCAGGGCTCATGCGAGTTTGTAGAGGAACGGGGGAAAAGTGAAGTACAAGTAGACTGTGCTTACCTGGCTGGTTTCTTCGGAAAGGCCTGTGAGGTGATGCAATAACTACAAATTGACGTCGTTCCGAACTTCTGACAGGCGGTCTCAGAACCTTTTCACAGAACTCGTGCACCCCCAGATTTCCTGACTCTCCGAACTAATTTGGAAAGACGTCCTTTCGTCCAAATCCAACGTTTTTTCTAACGTCGAAAAGAGCATGTATTGGCCTTCAGACAATAATATTGTCTAGCCGCATCATACTACAGGATGATTCACCTGTTTCAAGTCAATCATAAAGTGGTGTGAAAAAATCCACACAGTGAATGAATGAACCTTGATATTATTATTACCAATAATACCAATTCAATCACTGTAGGCGGCATGGTCCCATGGGCCGGTTTCATAACTTCATACTCCATAGTGACTCACTTCATATCACTTACATGATTTATACGGTTACCAAGTGTACGATTTCTGCAGAGCATTGACGCCATGCAAGAGTTTCATTATTCACCACAACTCACTTAGAGCACTTGCAGAGATATGTGACCTATGATACTAAATGAGTAATCTCTCTAGAGAGATAACTGTAAGCCCTCTATCTCATCAGTCTCACCAGAGGTCAGTCAGTCACTGAGTCAATTATTTGAGTATGATGCTGATCAACGGTCCAATACTTAATGGTATAGGTAGATCAGAACATAAATATTCTATACTTGATCTTGATCTTAAACTGAGATCTTAAACTGAGTTTAAGAAAGATTTGAATGAATGTGTAATTTTAGTTTTTGCTGTGCCAAGCCATGTTACTGTTGAGCTGTTACAATTTGACATACAGTTAATGTACTATCCCCATTACACAAAACAACAAGAACAACAGGGTGAAGGAATTGCATCCACATAATTCATAAGAACAGAAGGCAGTCTGCCCTTCTGTAGACTACATCATTTTGTGTATAAGCAGATGGAAATGCAAACTGGCATCAAGAAGAAGTATACTAGTCATAGTGACACTTGATTTGTACACTTGTATTATTTGAAACACGACAACCGCAGTACTATTCTATTCTAAAGGGATGGTTTCGGCAGTAACGATACCACTTTTCACATACAAAACTCCTACTTTCTCACCTACAATCAATTCCACAATGCCTGACTGTACACGAGGGCTTTTGGCGCTCGGCTATACGTAATGTAAAAGGTCAACATAACACGGCGCCTTTCTGTACGCTTTGTGACAGCAGCAGCACAGCCCGCCGTACCTGTCCGACTGTACCTAAGCCACATCTTTGGGCACGTTATTATCCCTGCCATCACATACGCGTTTATTCCACGTGTTAAAATCAGAGGGACCCGCTGTGACACGCGTGGCTTACTAGCGATGAGTAATATCCCTGCGAGGTGCCTTGTTTTCCCGGGCCGTCATCCCCGATCCTCCGCCACTGCCCCCGCCGGGCAACTCGTTTGTGCAACGGTGCCGCATTGTGGCCCGCATGGCACCGAATAGGGACAGGTTTCTGACCTGAGATTAAATTAGAATTAGATATGCCAGAGGGGGTGCACTGCCCAGTGCCCACATAGGCAACTGGCAAGGGATGTCAGAGCCCTGTGCTAGGAAGCAGCACGGTAGGAAGAGAGTGGGGGAGAGAGAGGAGGCTGGTCCGCGTACATGCGCGTGCACGTGTGTGTATGGCATGCGCCTATGCATGCGCTGTGCATGTACGTGTGCGCGCGTATGTGTATGTGAGAGAGAGAGAGATAGTGGATGCATGTGTGTGGCGATCTGTCCCAGCCCCATGGATGGCTGGCTGTGGTCCTATTAACACTGACGAGACAAAGGGGTGACATGTCCCTGCCCGCAGGGGCCCATGAAGATTTAAATGCACACATGCATGCACATGCACAGGCCTTTGCTTAATGCCAAGCGTACACGCGTGCGTACACTATGTCGATGTGCACTCCCACGGCCTCGGTCGTGGCATATGTGACAACTGATGAGAATATGAACAACATGTTTGGGATATGAAGAGGGAGCCCGGCTCTTGCACGGTCTACTGTATGGCTCTTGTTTCGAGGCTTACACAACACCGTCTTCAACCTTTGTTGTTGAGATTCGTGGCTACATTTAAGTGTGTAAATTAATTAATAGGAGTATGATTTTTTGTTATTTTTTTGTTGCTGCCTCATGTGATGTGTAGTCTATCAAATGGTTTTAAGCCTTACTTTTATTTAGAGAAAAAAAATCAATAATTTGTAAAAGAAAAAAAAATGAAAGAAAAAAGAAATTGGCCTTTTGTGTGCACAAGAATGTTCGTGCTGAGTGGTCCAGCGGTTTGCACGCACGCACGCACGCACGCACGCACACACACACACACACACACACACACACACACACACACACACACACACACACACACACACACACACACACACACACACACACACATATAGACAAATAGACAGTAAATGGACAAAAGAAGAATAAAAGAGAGAGAGAGTTCTGTGTGCGTGTGTGTGTGTGTGCGTGCATGTGCATTTGCAGATATTTGTCCATGGGTGTCTGTATGTGTGAAGGATGATGACACAGACAGGATCAACAACAAACCAGGAATGGTTACACATAAACACACGCACACACACATTCACGCACGCACACACAACGACACACAAACACACACGCACACACGCATGCATGCATGCATGCACACATGCGCGCACATCATGGTTCACAAACAGCTGAGCTGACGGATGGGGGGTGACAGAAAGCGATGCCAAAGCAGATTGAACTTTGGGACATCTCTGCTTTCGACAGCTTCAACAAGCAGAGGGCACGGGGCGGTCACCGGGGGCATGGCACCGCTCACCGGGGGGGGGGGGGGGGGTTGGCACAACATCCTGGGCGGGGGAGGTGGGGCTATGTAGATGGGTGGATGGGTGGGATGGAGAGAGGCGAAGGGGGGTGTTATGTGTTGGGGACAGGGGAGGGGCCGCGGCAGGCAGCGGCAATGGGAGGCGTTGCGGTGTCACTGTAATGTCAACCTGCGTCAAGTACAATCATCGTTAGCTGTAATTTTCTAAGCAATTAGAGCGCTTATATTGAGAACGCTGGCCAGCTGACAAACACAGGGGGCTGGCCGCCGGAGTTCCTCAGAGCTATTTGGACATGCAGACACACACACACACACACACGTATGCAGACACACACGCACACACACACACAGACACATAACGTGCTACACACTCAATGGCCTGTTTAGGTCGTGTGTAATGTATACAGTATGTAGATGTTTTTAGTATTTTTTTTCTTTTTTACAGTTTTGTGTTTGTCTTTAAACTTTCAGTTGAATTATTGTATTAAAATCAATTGAAAGCACAGTTTTGTATTCTTTTTTATCACTCCTTATTTTGTAAGAATTCTAGATGATGTTGACCATGGCCTGAAAATGACTGTAGTATATGTTTACTATATATATACTATATTTGCTGGGGCTCCTCCGACACTCAGGGACACAGGTAGGCAGACAGTACAAACACATCATTTATTGTGGCAAGAGCAAGACTGTACAAGCCAGAACAGCTGGAATCATGTGCCATCATGACAGAGGCTCTCACTTGATTGGGGATGGCCGATTTATCCTGTGTGTTTAACAGGTGTGTCGTCACACAGCTCAGTTTAATTAGTTTGACTTAGGCCAGGCCAGGTGTGACTGCTTAAATCAGCCGTCATCATACACACCCGGCCCGCCATGCTGAACTGAGGCCTGGGAGGAGAATCCCCATTGCTTCCTCATGACTGACTAACTCCAATAACCAGCAGGGCAGAGTCTGGGCATGTCTACTGGGATCAGAATGATGAGGAGGAGACCCCCACAGTCTTCTGTCTGTCTGTCTGTCTGTCTGTCTACATCTAAGTATAGTCCATGGCGCCCGCTGGCCTAGCGGTCCAGGCGCGCCACGCTTTCAGTGTTCGAGTCCCGTTCATGACGAGTGAACGGGACTCTTTCCTATTTACAATCAATAAAGGCAGATTTATGTATTTCAGATAAAGTGCACCTCAGGGCACAGGTCTACACTAGGGCAGGTCAGGTTGTGGCCTCCTGATGGCGCTATAATAGGCCAATGTGAAAAGGGTGCCATTTCTTCTTATGCCTTGGATGGCAATTGGATGACTTGAGGCATTTTGTTCCAAAAATGTGTTTTGCACAAATCCATCTTTTGGTGGCATGGTGCTATAACAGGCCAATGTGAAAATGGTTGGATATATTCCTCAGCCCAGTAGGAAAGTCTGTGAAAGACTTTACGTAAATTGCACACTGCGTTCATGATTTGAGGTTTTTTTTTCAAAAGAGGCCAATTCTGCAAACTTTGAAAGTCAATGTTAGCCAATTAGGATGGAATATGAAATATCGGACAGATCCAAACACATGACTATAGAGATAGTGTGTAACGATTTGCGGGATTTTGGGACAGAATCTGGATGAGTAATATATAAAAAAAAGTTTTTCAAACGTCGGCCACCTGGTGGCGCTATAAATACCCCATGTTAAAATGGGACAATACCCCATGTTAAAATGTGGCAATACCCCCATGTTAAAATGTGGCAATACCCCATGTTAAAATGTGGCAATACCCCATGTTAAAATGTGACAATACCCCATGTTAAAATGTGACAATATCCCATGTTAGAATGTGGCAATACCCCATGTTAAAATGTGACAATACCCCATGTTAAAATGTGGCAATACACCATGTTAAAATGTGGCAATACCCCATGTTAAAATGTGGCAATACCCCATGTTAAAATGTGACAATACCCCATGTTAAAATGTGACAATACTAGGGCTGCAACTAACGATTATTTTCATAATCGATTCATCTGCCGATTATTTAAACGATTAATCGGATTATGACACTTATTTAGCTATGATTAGGCTGTTATTCAAATAAAAGACAAACTAAATTAAAATGAATTAAAGCAACAGCCAACTCATGGTGTCTTTAGGCTTATTCTGACTGCAGACATTTGATTAAAGAATAGCTACACATGTGTCAGTCTAGAAGGAACTCTTCTGAACTCAAATACATAGGTCATTTAAAAATAAATATTGTTCTTGATATTATAATCGTTATGTGTCATATTTTGCTTTGCAGTCGCTACTGTATCAGATTGTAAGGGAAGAGAGATGGCTCACTTTACTTTACTTACACTTAATACTGGAAAAACTGGTTTAAGTGCATGGAAATCACCTATGATAAATTGCAAAAAAAATAGTGATTAGTTGCCGATTCGATTAATCGATTACTAAATTAGTTTACAACTAATATATGTAATATATTAAATAATATGTCAATAATAATCGATTCGATTACGATGAATCAATGAATCGTTGTAGCCCTATATAACAGGCCGTTCTGGCCGGAGATTAGCTGGTAACAGACGGACGGACACACGGACACACACACGGAGGGCAAAACATACTCTCTCCCCATGCCTTTGGCCTGGTGGAGACAATAACGGGTCTAAAGGATTTAGAACAGCAGTTGTATTAGAATTAGACATTAGTTAGTAGCTCTAGGACACTAGGAGTTGTGAGCGCACCTCATGGCGCGCTGTGCTTGCACACAAGTAAGCCATGTATGGCCTACTTGAGTGCAAGGTGCAAGTTGGCATCTCAAGAGAGTGCATTTCTAGTTTGTTTTGTTCTTTGTTTTCGGTTGCCGTTGTTTTTATAGGGCCTTTTATTCAAGGCACTAGGCAACAAACTGAACAAAGTGACATATGAAGGGTCAGAAATCTAGTAAAAAATTTAAAATAAAATCTCAAGTGGTTAAAATAACTGTGCTGAGGCCACTCTGTGGGCATTGTTGTCCATCGACACTACAGTGTAAAATCCTGGGTGCTTATTTAACTCTGAGAGTTAGAAATTTACCCTATGTCCACTTGGTTCCATTTGTAAACTCTCTGAATTAGAGATGTCCCGATATTGTATCGGTATCGGAATAGTATCGGATCGGCCCTTAATTATTTGGTCATATCGGTTCATATTGGTATCGGCAAATATGGCAGTCTAACCACAGATCCGACACAGGGGTAAGGGTAGCAGGTAAATAAAATGTGGAGTTTGCTTTGGAGTTGCCCAAACTGCAAGTGCACATTTGAGTGAGGAGTCTGCTATAAACATAACACGAGATATATAGCTAGATAGCTATAAACACTATTCCCGGTCGGTGGACTTCAAAATAAGATATTTTTTCTTTTTGTATTATTATAAATATTATTCTCTAGTATCTGTATTTGGTATCGTTATCGGCTAACACAGAAATTGTGGTATCGGGATCGGATTGGGAACGATAAAAGTGTATCGGGACATCCCTACTCTGAATTGCCAATGGCTACAGTCTGTGGACTGCATACAGTAGATATATCAACCAGTGTAGGATCCCGTCCACACAGTCCTTCCAACACTCTGGATGCAGTCCGGTGTGTAGCTCTACTGGAAAGATATCCTTTGTGAAGTGCCAGTCAACACTCTAATCACTGATCTAAATTTATACTTCTAAATGTTAAATTGCATGTATAGCACAACCGAAACGAACACACTTTAGCAGCTGTTTGCTGGTGGTTACCAAGAAAAGATAAATATTAGCTATTATTCTCATGAAAGTAAAAAATACTGCATAAACACCTTTTTCTATTTTGGTACATGGCAAAGGAAAAAGGCCATTAAAGCACCCCAAGGGGTCCTTACTGCTAATATAATTAAATAACAGATTTTACAGAGGTACTGCAGAGCTCCACAAGTACAGTCTACAGTACAGTCCAGTACAATACAGTCTTCTTGACCTCAAACTTACTTCTACACACTACACTTACACTTACGTAGATTTGACCTCTGCTGTGACCTCTAGATTGGCCAAATACCTTTGAAGAGAAAAAAATACCAATTCCTATATTTCCCTTTACAGCCAAACAAGTCCTGCTAGTACAGTAGCCCCTATAGGCTATAAATGGTAAATGGTGCATTTATATAGCGCCTTTATCCAAGGCGCTTTACATAGATTGTGCATTACACACACACACACACACACACACACACACACACACACACACACACACACACACACACACACACACACACACACACTACATTTAAGTAGATAAAGAGGAAAGGATAAAAGAGAAAGGACATTTATTCCTTGAGATAATTGAGACAGTTGAGCTGTGATTGCAAGTTCTGACCAAATTTGGAAGTTCTGACCAAATCTGGTCAGAATTTATTGAGATGATACAGCATCTCATTTTAGAGGGGGTATTAACATAAGTAAAACATAATACATTACATACAATACAAATACACAATACACACACGTACAGTTAGCTTGCTCACCATCTCCCACCCCAAAGAATGGAGAAAACAGCACCATGACCAAAGTTAGAAATAAACGTAAGCAGTATTAAAAGCATATACAGGTTGTTTCGAGATGTGAATACAGGGAAGTCCTTCCTGAAGTGGCCAAGAGAGGTAATAGATCTGAGTGAAAGAGGAAGATTGTTCCAGTCAGATGGAGCTTTGTAGTGGAATGACCTGTGTCCAACTTCAGAGGAAAGTAAAATAGGGATGTAATGTTACATAAAGCTTCAGTCTACACAGTATAATCCTGGGTTGATCTCAGTCCAGACGGAAAACAACCTTGTTGGTTTAGTCTAATGATACATTTCAGAGAGTGTCTGACAGCCATACTGGCTGAGAGACAGGTAGAATAAAGGGACACACAAAGGCAGCACAAGATAAACTTATTTTCCTCCTTCTCCTCTCTCTATGATATTGTGTGGAAGTGCTGGGTGTATAAATACCCAAGTCCCCCCAGGGCTCCACCCAGCCCAGCAGGACTCTCTCTCTCTCTCTCTCTGTCCCCCTGCCCAGACTCTCTCCTCCTCCTGATCCTCCTCATTGCCCCCCAAGATCCCACCTCGTCCCCTCCTCCTCCTCCTCCTCCTTCACCGTCTAATTAGGATCTTGGGCCTCGTTAGGGCCCACGGCCCCAGGGCCCCCCCCCCGCTGATACAAAAGATGATTCCATCTGACGTAACAAGTCAGTGCCACGGGGACGGATGCTAATTTTAATTAATTAAATGGAAGGGTCAGGTCGCGACAAACAAGAGCCAAAGGCAAGTGGTAGGGTAGGGGTGGGGGTCAGCTCGATTGGACCAGCCAGACCCCTGCTATCCTCTGGAGGGGAAGACAGAGTCCACTGCTTGCGATTCCGATGCATCGCCCTAACGGAAGCCACGTAGTCGGAATGTCAGTGTGTCGGAATGCCACTCTTTTCCCGTTGTTCACCTCATACGGAGACCCTGCGTTATCCCATGACAAAACACTTTACAGGACAGTTACGGCACAAGAATGACAGACTGAAGAGGGGTCTCAGGAAGAATAAACGATGCTATTCTCCTTTCTAAGCACATGATGTTTGGACATGCATCACCCTTGTTTTAGGCCAGGAAATCGTCAGTGAAATAAAAATACTATTTCTGAGACTATTTCTGAGACTCTTTCGCTATACCCCCGAGATAGAAACGAAACTTGCCGCTGTTTAGATGCTTAAAAAGAACTATGTACTGACCACAACGAATAGCAAGTGATTAGAAAACAACCTGTGATATGTCTTCTTAAAGGTCGCAATCATTCATAAATAGTGTTTGTTCAAGAGCTGGTCCAGTCGCCTCCATCCACTGCCATGTACAGTATTTCTTCAAACTTCTGGTGCAAGATTTGCCACGAATGATCGTCATGGCGCAGCCCTGGCGTCCATGCAGTCCTTTCATTTTTGTATCTAGGGTTCAAATCCGCCGCCGTGGATCTGGCTTTGTCGAGTGTCTACTCTATATGAACACAATTGGCCCGTGTTTGGACGGGGAAGGGAAGACGAGCGGGATATATTTTTTACTATATGTGTACTCATACAGGCTGGGGCGGCACCTGTCAACAGGGTCATTATGACGAAGACGCTACGTCCTCCCGGTGGGGGCTCCTCACTGGCAGGTGAGACAGTAGGATACAACAGCAGTGACAATACACGTGTGTGGGGAGGAATTCATTGGCATAGCGACGAAATTGGGGAGAAAAAGTAACACGGTATATAAATAATAATACTTGTGTAGTGTATTATCTCTCGCAAGTCACAACACTCCCCTTGTTGATTTCTTTTTTTTTTTTTTTTTTTTTAAGATATTTTTTTGCGGCTTACGCCTTTTTATTGATTTTTGAAGGTACAGACAGTAGGCTGACAGGAGATGGGGGGATGACATGCAGTAAAGGCCGTGTCGGGTCCGGGAGTCGAACCCGCGGCACACTGCGACTGGATTACCAGTCCGGTGCCCAGACCGTTACGCTACGGCCTGGGCGATTTTTGTCAAGGGTATGCGCGTGACATCATCATCATACCCGGAAGTTATGCGGGAACGCCTACTGAGTGGCAAACAACTACTTTCTGGCCTTGACAGCCCACACATCCAAACAGAAAAGTCCTGTCTGATTGCACTAAACGACATTAAACTCACTTTGCCATTCACTTTGCCACTGAAGTGTTGTGCATGCGAATACCCTCTATTGTAATGACCTTTGGATTATCCATGGTGAGCATATAGGACAGAACCACAGTGTCCCTGCAGTCTTACAATTCAACTCAATTCAATTTGATTCTATTGCTGATTCAAGTTGTCTCAAGACACCTAAAGAACATTGTGAGCAAGCATTTGGCAACAATGGCAAGGAAACTTTGAGTAGAACCATGCAGGCCCTAGGGTGGGCTGCCATCTGCCTCGACTTCTCTATGATAAGGTTGTAAGGTTGTGTGCCCCCCTCGATCCTCCAACCCCCCCCCCCCCCCCCCCCCCCACACACACACACACACACACACACACACACACACACACACACACACACACACACACACTCACACACACACACACACACACACACACACACACACACACACACACACACACACACACACACACACACACACACACACACACACACACACACACACACACACACGTTTGAGCCATTGTTTTGCCATGGTCAGACCCAGCTGGCCACTGTTAGTGGTGTGGTGGGGGGAAGCGGTAGCAACCACTGATACCATCTGGGTAGAGCAGCACAGGTCAACACTGCTCTATAAACAGATTACCAGCATCAGTATGTGTACCTAATGATGTCCCAGCATATCTAATATGACAGTCGAGTCAACTTTATCTTTTGGTTATGTCAGACTGTCGTAGAAATGATAGATGGCGAAGAGTGTAGCATTTTCTCATAGTTTATAGACCATTTGACTGTACAATCTATTTCTATCTATGATATGAATAGTCATTTATTTATTGTTAAGGTATCCCCCCCCCCCTTTCTCTGTCTGTCTGTCTGTCTCTCCCACTCTCTCTTCCCATTGACCTAGTTTTAGCATTTGATCCTGACTGGAAGGTTAACCCCTAGAGGGTGCACAGTGTCAGCCCTGTGCCATGTCAATTCCCACACAAAGGCCACCCTTTGTCACTTCATATTTTCAAGGCTCCAGAACCCTGGCTTTTTTCATTGTTGTTTTCCATGGCAGGGGTCACTTCCTAGCGGCCCCCCTGTTGTTCTTCCGCAGGTGCACCCGCTGCTGCTGTTGACCATGACACAAGTGCACACAACAGGGAGGCAGCCATAGCCTAGAGACACCAACACAAAACGTGCTGGTTCATATATACAATATGTCTTGGAACAATACATATTTTGCACGTATGGGACTACATGGAAATTTCTTTCATGGTCATTTCTTTAGCGGTTTCGGATGTTATCAGATGATTTCATCTCCGTCATCAGCCCTTATCAAGACAAGACCATGCAATGCAGCCAGTACGGACAGTTCCTACATATTGACATTGTTGTCAGCCATTGTCCGACGTTGCATTTGGTGCGTTGTCCGACTACTAACACTAACCCTAACTTGAAATCTAACCCTAACTCTAACCCTAACTTCAGTCTTAACCGGCCACGGAAGTAAACATAAAGTTGTTGTATAGTGCAGTTGCACCATGTTTTCTCTTTGGCGGCAGTAATTTAGGAATGTGGAAATGTCCACGATATTGCCTCCATTGCATGGTCTTAACATATTGGCGTTTGTCGGTTGGTAACATTCAAAGACGTTTCTTTCTCAAAGCAGAGAAAAGTTTTTGCTTGAAACCGTTTTCCCGCCCGCGCTCCCTCCACCTCTCTCACATCACGTCCGTCGGCTCGGTGGAACCGTGACTCGAAAAGACAGGACATTTTAACAGGGTGTCCTCGACGAGGCCCCGACGCAAATTACCCAAAGTGTCATCTTCGCCCCGGCTGGTCTGCCGCTCGATAGCAGGAGCATGTGTGAGGGCCGCTTGTGGCAGGAAGTGAGCCCAAGACCTGGGCGAGCCGCGTCACAGACGGCCACAGCACTGGCCACCGGTCACAGCTCTGCCGGAGGTCGGCAGGCATCACATGCTGGGACCTAATGCTACTGATGAGAGAGAAAGCCTGGCCCGCGGGGCCCTCACGGCCCCCAGGCCTATAGCCACTCAGTGTCAGGCTAACCTGAGCCGACAGACGGGCCACCACTACGCCACATATCGTTGCTGTCGGGGCAGAAACCTCTTATCTCCCTATTTGAACTTTTTGTGTTTTTTATTTGTAAATAAATGAATGCCCTACTCTGGATCATACTATAGCATCACACAAAAGTAGATGGTAGATCTACTACTTTTGTCTTTTTTATTTTAATCCTAAAGTAACAGTTTTGGACTAATCTAAGCACACAGTCCGCCTCAAATTGAGCATCACACACACACACACACACACACACACACACACACACACACACACACACACACACACACACACACACACACACACACACACACACACACACACACACACACACACACACACACACACATTTATTTCCTTTAACATGCAATAGGATGCTGTAGCATCCCCCATCTCAAACGGCAGAAAGCTGGTGTTCAAATTCCATCTTCAAATGAGTCATGCAAATACACACCTGGTGGGAGCTGACCATGTTCTCCCACCTTCACCTGTTTCCTGGCCCTTGAAAATGGTAGAAGAATGCCATAGCTGCAGCACATTCACCCATTCCCAACTGGGCAAAGGTCAGTGTAGATGTGATGGCTATTGCAGCTATCATGTTCACCTGTGCAATATACAGTCCCTTACTTACTTACTCTGTTGCATATCTACCAAAAGATGGAGTAGAACTAAGTATAAGAAATTCACCCATCCCATGTGAAAGGCTTACTTTCCATGTCTTTATGAGCAGGGTTTTTCCCCTGCACTGTATTTAAGAATTAAGTCTTGGCCATTTCCTTTCTCACTCATAATGTACACTAACACTAGTATGCATTAGATTAGCCTGTCAGAGCACAAGACAGTGCACAAGACAGTGCAGAATAAATGGAGCTGTTTTGGGATCAGTGCCTGTAAAATCACTTGGTAACAATAAAGAGCCAAAATGCCAGCCACATGAAGTACACTTGTAGCTTTAACATAAATATGTCAATTGAAAATGCTACCACAAATATGGTGTCTCTTTTGATAGCTACAGTACATACTAAAAGGAATTTATTTCCACGTTGCCCTTCAACAGTCTCAGTTGAAGGGAGAATCATTGCCTGACGTATCAATATCAAACCAATCATTTATTTTCTCTTTGCCGAAGAGGCACTGTTCTCTAACAACACCCCACTGGCAGACTGCACTGGGATATATGTCTGTGCTTTAGGCAAGAGACGGATGGTCGAATAGCTCGACTTTTCAATTAAAAAAAAAATACATATCCCCCACAGGCAATAGACTTCTGAGACTTCTTGTTAAATCAGAACATTTTGGATCCTGGTTTAAAAGCTCCAGGTTTTCAGTGGACTAGAACAATCTTTCCCAATATGGCTTGTCAAAGCGGTACAGAGAATGATGTCAAATGTGGCTCTCCTCTCTTTCTGAAAAACGAATGTGAAGGAAAGACCCCCAGATGTTTCACTCATACTGAGAGATACACAGATCACCAGCTCACTAACAATGATGGCAATGATGCATATCCATTTGACATGGATCATACTTGCAATTGAAGATCACACGAATGGACCTTCCTTAGTGAACTGTGACAGGTTTGTGACCTTGTAGATCAGCTATTTTCAGTGCACGACACCTACGCACAACTCTAAATGTATGTGTAACTCTCAGGCTTAAATGATGGGCTTGTCGTTTTTGTTATTTTGTTGCGTTTTTTAAACTGTGTTGAACGTATTGGAGGGGACTGGAGGGCAGGGGGTGTAAGAGAATGGGGGGGGGGGGGGGGGTGAGTGAAAGGCACTGGGGGGAGTTCATCGTGAAAGGAAACACCGCGGTGTTGATCTCCCGGAATTTCGGCATGCCAGAGCCCTGGCTCGACTGGCACCAAACCCAAATACCTTTGCCCTGCCCCTCTTCCTGTCTCCTGTCTCCCCTCTCTCTCTCTCTCTCTCTCTCTCTCTCTCTCTTCTGCTTGCTGCTATCGCTGAAACAGGAGAGCCTCGGTCTCTTACTTCCACCAGCAGGATCAGCGATTACCCCGGCCCAGGACGGACAGCATTCCTTCCCTCCGCTACTGTTGCTGGCCGGCTGTCGCAGCGCGCGGCCAGAATAGATTTGTGACGACCTTCTGGTTACTAGAATACGTCGCCGTCCCAAGAATCGCAGGAACACAAGGGATACACGCACGCCACGCACGCACGCCAAGACTCATACACATAACCATAGAGATCAAAGAGGCTCATATAAACAGTAAACACACTCACATGCAGATTCACTACGGCTCATGCCTACATTGTTGTCAGCACCTATGGACAGAAACAGTTGTCAAAAGTTCAAACTGTGCTGACTACATGAAGTAAAAACTTGACGAGTATGACGAAAAGGGGCAATTGGTGACCGAACCCTTACCCCGGACACTGATTGACGTTATCAATACAACCAGTAAAGCTACAACAGTAACAGCTACTGTACAGCAGACAGTCTACACAGGACATCGATCAGTACTGCCTGTGATGATTGACACAGATGACTGTTTCTAAGCCAGTGATGAAGGGCTAAAATGACAGTGGGTGCTGACTGGGTTAAAAGCAGAACAAAGTTTAAGGATAGAACCCACACAACGAACAACTTTTTTTGTAAGCAGAAATAAGACGTTTTGAACCATGGTGGCTCTTTCTTTGTCAGGTGCTGGTGAAGTATATAGCTCGGTACGTTTTATCTGTTTCTAAGCCATTACAATCGGCAGGGGAAGGACAAAACGTCTGAGGGAAAGGAGGAATAAGATATGGAGGCTTTTTTATGAACAAACTTTGGAAGGCATGGTGAGTGACGGAGGCAGATTGGGCGAGCATGGCACGGCTGTCAGGTTTGACTGGCGAGCCTGGTCGTGATGCGTGTTGACTGGAGCCCTGCGTTTGTCAGGGGAGGTGTCTGCACCAAAAGTGCCAGAGCCCCCCAGATTGACACTCATTAGTCAGGGGCTCTGAGGCAGAGGTGGCCAGAGGGGGGCGGGTGGCAAGTCGAAGGCAAAGGAGCCACATCCCGCTAAAAATACATGATTACTAGTGATTGATACGGAGAGCGAAGGGACTGATAGGGCCAGATGAATCAGACGGCTGGGAGCGGGCAAGACCTCTGGTTGGCAAGCCGTTGTCAGCTGGAATGCCGCTTTAAGCCACCGTGTCCTGCTCAGCGTGTCTGATCTGAATCTGACCCAGTCCGTCAATGCCACATTCTAGCCTTCCCTGAGTCCCTCCACCACCTTCCTTCTACCCCATCAACTTCTTGTACTTGCACCACCCCACCTGCACCTCCCGAGCAGACCCTCTGTCAACTGCCACTTAAGCTGCACACAAAATGCCAGCAAGTTAAAGGCATTATATGCTACATTCAAGCCTAATTCAAGCCTTAAAAAAAAGTCAAGGTTTCTTTATAAAATTTTCAAGTCACATATGAGTCAAAATAGCATACATAAAGCATTTTACCCCTCCCTCCCCCCAGAGTTCCCGCTCTGTAAGAGCCACAACCCCGGTATCTTGTACCATTAAAAAAAGTTACCTAATTCTTGGGGGGGGGGGGGGGGGGGCTTGGCAGGAGCTCTTAATTGATCCCTTTGAACTTCAAAGGAAAATGTGCACTGAGTTGATTTAATGGGCCATAAAAGTGTCAAACTCTTTAATAATTGAATGTATCAAGGACAGCAATCACTTTGATACCTGTCAGAGAGGGGAGGGGGGGGGGTGCTGGGGTGTACACACAGATCTGGGATTCTACCTAATATGCCTTTAAAAAAAAACAGGGCCACTGGGCTTGAATATACTGTAAGGCCTATGAAAACATACATTTGTGCATACACGCACGCACGCACGCACGTCGCACACACAAACACACCTAGTTAGTTCCTTGTGGCTGTAACCATGCTACACTCTCCATGGCCTCACATAGCCAGATCGAACACTGTCCATCACTGTGTGTTTTTGTATAAATCTGTGTCTCAGGTCATTCATTACACATGCCTGCAGCTGTCAATCATTCAATCAATTCCTGCTTTATTACAGTGATTGTAAAATCAGCCCCGCCAGCACCAGCTAGCAGACCATTATACAGAGTGAGTGAGTGAGTGAGTGAGTGAGTGAGCCAGCGAGTGAGTGAGTGAGCTAGCGAGTGAGTGAGCGAGTGAGTGAGCCAGCGAGTGTGCGTGCGTGGCTTGCGTGTGTTTAATTCTGAACCTTGTAGGAGGACTATGTTCTTTCAAATGTGGAACGAAGAAATTGTAGAGCCCATGCTGCTCTTTACATCCAACAGGAGCAAACAGGTTTGAACCAATGGACAATTAGCATCCAGAGCCCTTTGATCTTAGTGGTGGGTTTGAAAATGAAAATAATGGCCCAGGCGGTGGCGTAACCGTCTGGGCACCCGACTGGTAATCCAGTCGCAGTGTGCCGCGGGTTCGACTCCCGAGCCCGACACGGCCTTTACTGCATGTCTTCCCCCATCTCTCTCCCGTTTCCTGTCAGCCTACTGTCTGTCCCTTCAAAAAAACAATAAAAGGCGTAAGCCGCAAAAAAATATCTTAAAAAAAAATAATAATAATAATAATAATACAAATATAATTATAATTAGTCTCAGAATTGGGGGTGGGCATATTGTATATGTTTAATATTTATGGTAAACTCTTTTGATGTGTATTATATGTAAGGAACCAATATCAGCAGGGGTCTAGGGACCATGACCGGGCACAGCAAATCGCATGACAGTGCAGTCGTTTTTGAAATATCTTGTTCAGGGGTAAAGTGATGGACCGACCAACCAAAATAGCCTTAGAGCACAACTTCTAGCAAAATGGCAATAAAATAAACTATATTCAGTCTAATCAATCATATAGGCTCTGGCCTGACAGCGTGTTGCGTGTTCGAGTCCCATTCATGACGACCTTTGCTGCATGTCTCCCCCTGTCTCTTTCTCACTCTTTCCTGCCAATCTTCACTTGTGTCTATCAATAACAATATCAACTATTTAATAAAAAGATTAACTAGAAAATATTGTATAGCAACAATGTGGGGTCGCTGCAAGCCAAAAACATTGCAGTATAAATAGTACAAATGCAGTGAAGGTCCCAACAGAGTACTCTTTGACTTTATATGTAAGTGTAGACGGGTGGCGATTTCACAAAATAGCAGATCTACAAGCTCATAACAATTAAGTCACATTGTAGACTGACTGTATGTGGCTACTGTATACTTTGTATTACCTAATACAATCTGAAAAGTAACAAGCAACTAAAGCTGTCAAATGCTGTAATTGTAGTGGAGTAGAAGTAACAAAATGGAAAGTAAATTAAAAGTACCTCAAAATGGTACTGTGCATTGTAACTTGTAAGCACTTGTCTTGTATAGTACTTCAGTAAATGTACTTAGTTACTTTGCAATGACTGACAGGCCATTCACCAGCTGTACTAATTGCTACAGTGCAGGGACATGGGTTGATATTAATGGTCTTAACTCAAAATGTAGCCTATACATCACACATGCAGCTTAGATCTTTGGATTAAATCGGAGAGCAGACCTGTGCGAACATGGTGATGTAAAGAAAAATTGTAGTGTCAAAATTGCACGTTCATGGAATGTTAATCCACAGTGTTTCTAGTGTCCGGGTGGTAGCTCAGTCAAGCCCCCAGAATGGCTGGCCAACGTTGAAACCGCCGAGACGTAGTGGTCAGAGCTGGAACTGCAGACAGCCCCATGCATTTAGCACGAGGAAACCCCGTGCAGCTGGGGGTTTAACATTGAGCGCTCGGTAGCACTTGTCTTCCACATTTGACCATCAGAATTTGGTGTTGTTCAGCAGCCTGCACCAATCAGTTCACAGAGTGTGATTGTTTTTGGCTCTCAAGTCAAAAAAGTGTGGTCAAGTCTGTCAGGTGACTGCCAGCCCTGTCCTGTCCTGTCTGTATAGGCAGTTGGCAGGGCCGATAGGAAACACTGGAAGGATTATAGGATCTAATCTCTGCTCTTACCTTCTTGAGCCCATGTAAAACGGGCTCCCTGAATCCTTACCATCTTCCAGTGGTGGAAAGTACATTTACTAAGGTACAATTTTGAGCTATTTGTACTTTACTTGAGTGTATATATATATATATATATATATATATATATATATATTATATATATTATATATTATATATATATTATATATATATATATATATATATATATTGCAGTATTACTTTTACTTAAGTAAAATAACATGAGTAATTGTTCCACCATTGCCATCTTCCAACAGTCATCCTTCCTGGCCAGGGATTAAAATACTGCCGGCTGCTGGTGGCCTGAGGTGTCAGCCTTGGAGGTGGACAGTGGCATGGTCAGGATGCCAAGTGGGGTTAGCATGGATGGGGTGGGTGTCAGGGTGCCAGAGTGGCTGCCTTGACAGCGTGAAACCGGCTGTAATGTAACCAAACCCTATATCTTCTCTGAAATGCATTTACGGAGAGAGCAGTTTGCCAAATCCAATGCAATGGGCGATAATTCTGCCGCTTTCGCCTGGTCTTGTGGTTAACCCCAGTTGTCATTTCATGGATGTCAACGTGGGGAAACATGGGTGATGACGGAGAAACCATGTGAAGTGTCCGGAAGTGTTGAACTGCTGCACGAGGAATCATTATTACGCTAACAGAGCATTTGTCTGGAGGCAAATAGACACAGATCCATATAGAAGCACCTGACACCGCGTCCACAGGGGATTTATTGCCCCGTAATTATGTATTACAGACATCCAGAATGGCAGGTGTAATATATCCGGTGGTGATGATGCATTGCCTCTGAGCTTGTCACATGAAAGAAATAATATACTGCTATTATTATTATATTAACAGATGCTGCATAACCACTGCCTACTATCACAGAGAAAACAGACATTTAGTGAGTGAGAAAGATGAAAGTTAGCATCATGTCTTTCAGAGGTTTTTTTGGGGGGGCTTACAGAGCCACCTTGTTTCCCCTATGCTCACTAATCGAAGCCGTCTTGAACTTGCCGTGAACCTGAACTGAAATACACGGAAATACACAGAAGCTAAAGTGACTAACATGCACACGCAAGGCTTTTCTCAGCAGACTCTCGGGGCCTGGGTGAAGCGAGGGGAACGGAGATCAAGGAAGGCATTGAAGACTGGGCACTGGAGGGGAGGAACACTACATTTAAACTTTGATAATAAAAAGGCAGTTTATTCAGCTATTTTTTACATTTCTTTTAAATGCCACACACTTTCATTGTATGTCCAAATGAGAGATGAACACATAGTAAGTAACGCGCAAAAGCACAAGACAACAAAAATTACATTATACAGTACAAAATCAGAATAAAGCATTATCTCCTGCAATTATGTTAAACTCTGGTCTAAAATAACTGCATGGCCCTTCCACAATACCTCACACAAATATTTGTAATCCGGAGGACCGGAGATGAGCGACACGCACGCACGCACGCACGCACGCACGCACGCACGCACGCACGCACGCACGCACGCACACACACTCGCACACACACACACACACACACACACACACAAAAACACACACACACACACACACACACACACACACACACACACACACACACACACACACACACACACACACACACACACACACACACACACGTTCATCTCTCCTTTTATTTTATTTTTTTTCTTAATTTTTCTTAATACAATTATTATTAATTCATTAAGGCTAAATGAACTAGGCTATAAATGAACCTACCGGTAGATATGAAATGAACTTTGCTGAATGAACTCATGTGCGAATTCTTTGTATAACATCTGTAAAGGTATGCTACTGTTTAATCATTGCTATATGACATTATGCTAATTATTATTTAACACATTTCAATGCTTTTTGTTTTTGTTCTACTTGTATTACTACTACCATCTATTTTATTATTATTGCATTTTGTTCCTTTCTTGCAGTATTGTCTCTGCAACTGGGAAGAGTGGGCGGACAGGTGGGTAATGAGAGGTATTTATGCATTGCATAATGTATATGAATAACGACCTCACATTTAAAAAATAACATAATAAATAACATATTTCCGATATTGTCATTGCACAATGATGTACTGTATTAAATATGGCTTAAGTGGTTGGTTAATAAGCCCTAAACGGCCAATTAAGTTAGATGACCATCTTCATCCAATAGCTAATGTTTGACTTCTGCACAAGTCAAGTTGAACTTCTTGTCACAGAACGCTATCAAAGCTTGGCCCAAAGCCAAGAACATCTTCTGGGCGACCAGCCAACAGCTACACGACCACCCATTCATGATTTCACACACCATTTTTTTGTTTGGGAGGAGGGGTGGCTCAAGTCCTGTCCAACCACAGACCCAGCATGGGGCTCGCAGTCAATCTAGATTAAGATGTTGCCGTCACTCTCAGGCTCCTTGTTTGCTTGTAATGAAATTCCGCAACAGTAATCACAGTTAGTGCTATTGTGAGCAACTGCCAAACTTGACCCTGACAGTAACATTTAGTACAGCAGGGTCAGGCTGGATCTGACAAGGGTGATGACTTCTTAATGCAATCAGTTTGCAAGGCGAATGGATGTCGACCGCGGTGGGGGGTCTTGTCGGATGCTGGTGTGCGTGTGTGTGTGTGTGTGTGTGTGTGTGTGTGTGTGTGTGCGTGCGTGCGTGCGTGCGTGCGTGCGTGTGTGCGTGCGACCCGTGCGTGCGTGCATGCCTGCGTACGTGTGTGAGTGTGTGTGTGTGTGTTTGCATGTGTGTCTGCTCACTCTCTGTCTGTAAGAAGAGACTGGTGGTGTTTTGGGTGGGTGGGGGGGGGGGGGGGGGGGTGTTACATCGATCTGCACCGATGGCGTAGACCAAAGGAATGTAGTGGAGTGTGCAGCTGCCGCGTCCTGTCACAGCAAGTCACTGCGCAGTCTGTCTGAGGAACATAAAGATGGCAGTGTGGCATGTCCATGTGCAGGAGTCGGACCTCCCATGGTCCCACAGGCCTGAGATTTGAAAAGTCAGTCGTGGGATAGGGTTAGGGGTCTGCCCTAGCAAAAGGCCACCAACAGAAATATACAGCATCGTTCAGCTGAGGCTTGTCAGTCTGTCAAGGGTATTATACCACCGTGGCAGGGAACCGCACTCTGTACAACCGGGCTCATGCACTGTGACGTTCCCAGTTCCCACTGCTAAAGGATTGATCAGGCATGCAGGTGAAATTCTGAATCCACACTTGGTCTTGGACGTGAGAGCTTAGCTTCAGGAGGCAAGGGCGGTATAAACAGGACGAATACACACCTCATTTCCTGGGCATTTGGAGTATGCACAACCTTCCATCTAATACCAGTTAAGCTGGGATCTAATTATACCACCTCTATTCAACAAAATACCCCCCCTCGCTCAAATATCAATATCATCTTCCTTGCATGAGTGGTATAGGATCTTAATTAATTTATCTTGGGGATGGAGTAGCAGTTTATGACATGCTATCTAAAACCAAAGGTCTTGGCGTTTTGCCAGACACAAGACTCAAAGTTCCAGCCAAGCGTACTCTATGTACTTTTCTCCACAGGTGAGGTGTAGTGTCAATTGTAAGTAGACCAATGATCATTCTAAACGGCACACGAATCAAGTCAAAAAGAGGCAGAATTATAGCGCACTTGAAACATTCGTACGATTTGTAAAGCAATGCACAAAACCTAATTCCACAAGACGCTATGGAAAATTTACAGTAGGTTAGGTTAGATATTCTGTAGCTGAAATCAATATATAAGATACAGATAGAGATTTTAACCACCAAATCTCATTTAAAGGAATATTTAAGGTTGAAGAGCTGTCCGTTAATTGGCAGGCTGAAAGGTCACGCCTGGAGTCTGAGTGCCGTAGATTGTAAGGGCAGTGCTGCGTGCGTGCTTAAGAAGGTGCTGCCCGCCGCCTGTGGCCCGTGTGTTTATAGGGGTTAACGTGGGTTCATAGGCTAAGCAGAGAATGTGCACTGTCCCACTACATGCTGTATGATTACAACACGACCCCCTCTTAAACAAGCTCTTAGCGAAAGTGGCAAATGTCTGGGGCTCACACCAAAACAACGTGTCAACGGGGCAAGCTTTGGCTGCGGGGCAACAAGGCTATATAACCTACTGTACCGACTGAGAATAGGATATTAAGATTCATACATCATCCCTAATATCATTAAAGAGAGATTAACCAAATGATTGTAATCCACGCACACGCACACGCACACGCACACACACACACACACACACACACACACACACACACACACACACACACACACACACATTTTTCTATTATGGAGGACACCACTCACACATAGCGATACTCGTTTAAACAGTCTTTTTCAAGCTATGGTCAGAACCAATTTAAAATGATGACAGCTCCTGAAGCATCTGAAACCTGCAGCCATAGTGTGCAGCTGCAGGTGTAGTGTTGCCCCACTATCGCTGGGGACAAGACAGCAATCCACCCAGCATTGATTACCATCTAATTATAAACGAAGGAAGTGGCAGCTTGTTTGTTTCTAGGGTTGCTGTGGAATAAAATATATTTGCACTTCTCCAAGAGAGTTCATGTGATATTGGGTGCGAAATCCGCTGAGCACTAAGTGCTACCTTCTCTTTTCTGCCCCTCTCTCTTTCCCACTATCTGGCACTCCGTTCACCCGTTCTCCACTTATTTCTGCCACCCTCTGGTTTCACTGCCTCTATGGGTGGTGCCTCCTGTATAGCCACGGTTCACACCCCATCTGGAGATCTAAATAAACATATGTTGTGTTAATTAGGACTCAGTGCCACACAACTGTTCATCTTTAGAATAATTGTCCTAGACCACAGGAACACCACAGGACGTCTGAAGCTCGGTTCATACTTCATCGACGCGTTGTGAGCTTGTAGGTCTGCTATTCTGAGTCGTTCTCATGAGCAAAGACGAGAACTGATCCTAATTCATGACTGTGTGTGTGTGTGCGTGCGTATGCGCATGAGTGCGCACGTGTGTATACTAAATGTGTTGGCCTACTACAAAATTTGCTATGTGCATGAAAACTGGGTTAAAGTGAACTGAAGGCCATGGTTCAGCATACATGTGCAGTGGGCTTGATTTGTGAAGCATGTGTGACAAGCATGCTGTGCCCACCCACATCGGGCGATGTCAAGATGATGGTATTTATGGCCAAGGGTTATGCACTCAAGAGGGACAGTTGACATAAAACATAAGTGGGGGATCGCAGTGTGATTATAGAACAACACTGATGATAAATGCTACAGCAAAGTGCTATAAGCAAGTTTCAATCCAAGTGCTTATATACAGTTTAAGTAATATGTCAGCTGAGAAGAATGAAGCGATGGCATGGAGAGTGACAGGACGAACCCATGGTCAATATACAGCCTCTTCAGGTTTCACAGTCCAGAGGCTCGGGACACTCACTCCTTTCCACTACTGGACGCAAGTTGTAAACTAGAGTGGTGTCAACTTGAAGGCTTTATAACCAGCCTAGTGCCTAATGTTAGCCATGTGATAAACAGTGCCTCCGTTCCAATTCAAATAAACAAGACAGATTAACCACGTATAATTAATCATTTCAATATTCTTTCTTTTTCTCATCAACCCACTTTGCACTGAAACAAAACAAGTCACAGATATAAATCCCTATCCAGCTATAAATATAATACCCACTATAAGTAAATACTATTTACTTATAGCATATTGGGTCTTGCCATCCATGGGTTTCATTGAGTATGCACCAGTAATTTTAACCTGTCATCTCTGCTGTGTTCCAGCTCTGACACCCCCCTTCTCATGGCAACCCTGTGTGTAACTGTCACAGTGTGATAATCCTCTGTACTGGCTGAGAGTTGGACATATGAGATACTGTAATGTGACAGTTTCCACCAAAATGAATGTCGGTTTCATTAAGTGGTCAGGAGTGTTAATAAAGAGATGCCAATACGCCCGTCGATGTCCATCGCCTCTAAATCTGTCAGGCCGCAGAAGTCATGTACAGGCTATCCATGCACACAGACGGCTTTTACAACATTCCCTCACAACTGTTGGGATTTTACATCAGCATTGAGTTACAGTGCTGCTCTGCTTTCTGTGTCCAACTGTCCATGCAAGACTGTAAATGAAATTGCATTTTACTATTAATAACACTGGCTGACACTCTTACCCCAAGTGACACACAATATAAAGGCAACAGGAAAAGGTCAGACAGTTGATAGATATACTGTAAAATGACTGCTTCGTTTGTACTCACGGCTGCATCTTTGACTCATGCTGAATTTATACTCGGTCGTACGACAAAGTATATACATCAGGCTTTGCGGGGGGACTCGCGGGGGACTTGTCCGGCAGGCCTGGCCATGGTGTCGCTCACGCCGTGGCCCTCTCGCCATCCGTGTCAGCCCAGATGACTTCAGAACGCGCCCTTGTGAGCTCACCTTGCTATAGGAGAGAAACACAGGGAATGGGATTACTGCAATGACAATGTGACAGGGGGAGAAAACTGTGTCATACCTGCACTAGTGGGATTTCTCCTGTGTGTGTGTGTGTGTGTGCGTGCGTGCGTGCGTGCGTGCGTGCGTGCGTGCGTGCGTGCGTGCGTGCGTGCAGTATATGAACATATCATTGCACAGATAGATACATGTATGCTCACACACATGGACAGCTAATACCCCAGGGCTATCTGTTTCATGTGTTTATGGAAGATATCTCCAGGCAGAGTATATAGCGATCACACAGGTCTTAAAAGAGCTGTAACCATTGCTGTACGACTCAATCAGACACACAGCCACGTTTTTTTATCCAAATGTCAACCAAATGGACCTTGCTTTTAGTTGTTGTTTATGTTACCAGATGGGTGTGATTTACTATATATACACAGTATATACAGTACATTTACCATTATTACACTCCTGTCAATCCAATCCAAGGGTGTGTGTGTGTGTGTGTGTGTGTGTGTGTGTGTGTGTGTGTGTGTGTGTGTGTGTGTGTGTGTGTGTGTGTGTGTGTGTGTGTGTGTGTGTGTGTGTGTGATTAAACTCTGAATGAAGTCATTAGATAATAAAAGTAAATGCTGTTTTTAATTTCACTAAATCAGAGTCATAGTCACATACAGTCCACAGTTTTAACGCACATGTGGTTTTATCGAAATAACGTTTTTATGAATGGATTTTTAATACATCATCATAATCATATTTGCTGATTTCTCTTACATGTTTTGTATCTCAATTATCTGTTTAAAATAACAATTTCACTTCCTTTGAATTTGTATCGGCATCATTTACATGCAGTAAGTGATGTTTTTTGTGTTGGTCGGGATACCACAACTGTATTAAATCAAGAGACAGCAGTCAGTCACAGAACTCATATAGGACAGGATACAGGATAAACAAGTTAAATTGGAACAAAATAAATTAGCAGAGAGACTTTTGGAACTGGAACACTGGAAGATTTAGGCTGTGGGTATTTGTACCTACTTCCTCCTGATTAGCTGAAATTGTCCACCCACCTGAAAATATATTTTCTGTTGATTACAGAGCTATATACAGACCCCTGTTATTGACACTGATATATAAATATATAAATAATAGAACTTTAACATATTAACACACGTTTTGCTTTAACAACTAAACTTCCAAAAGTATAAATTATTCTGTAGGCCAATTAATGCCAATTTTGCAACATGATTATAATCTATACAAAGACAAATAAAAATAGGCTATTGCAATGTTATGTGACAATAACTTTAAAAGGGGAGGGATGGCCTGGTCGCAATGTCACAGCAACATCCTGCATTACCTTGTCTCACTCTCATATAGCCTATACTCGCGCCTATTATATGGATTTATTAATATTAAATTGTTTAGCTACTTTAGCCTATATTTATTTTTGTCTTTAAAATTTGTAAATGAAACTTGTAGGCTAGATAGTAGATAGGCCTACAGTTAGACAGGCTACACTATAGACCATGCACCCTCCCCTCCACTCCTCAAGGACCGGTCCTGTGATTAAAGAGGGGCCGTCTCTGTCATCATGTGGAGCCTATCACGTCTTGCCTATATGCATCAGGCACACCTCCAAAATATTACCACTCACATGATGGATATATCATACACTAGAATGCTGGCCATGTGTTACAGTCACTGGCAGCGAAAAATAACAAATAAAAAGACACGGCAGACAATCTAATTAGACGTTATGTGAGATGAGATGGTATGTGTTTTTAAATTATAAGCTATAGCCATTAGCCTATTGATCATCTCTTAACATATAGCAGTCAGTCACTGGCACTGTCATTTTGTGGAGAAACTTTTCTTGCCAGTGTTTGTTTTTGACTGAAAACAAAATTAGGCTACAAGTTGCTTCGTGTTTATTTTAATTATTTTTGCAATCACGAGTGATTGATTTCATTCAACTTTAACGGAGTGTAGAAAGGGAGCTGAACCTAAATGACATTACACACTCACCCTCACCCACCTTGTGAGCGGGGCTGCAGATGGGCGGCATAGGGACGGCATTAATCTTTACCTCAGCATGTTGAATGGGACTGACGCGCAAACTTTCGGAAAGGACGCCGATATCAACAGCCACGTTCACCAACAACAACACCACCGCACCACCACCAGCAAGGACTTAACAGCAGACTTCAAGATGGGCATCCAGGACGCGAGGTTTTACTACTCGGACTCGGTTCAGAGCGGACAGGACGCCCTGGCTCTGTCCTCCTACCACCACACGGAACAGACCGTCGGGGGGTTCGGCGCCCACCACCACCAGGCGGGGAGGTTTTACTCGCAGTCCCTCGGCAGCGGCGGCAGCTGTCCTTTCGGCGGCGGCGTGCGGTCGCCGGCCAGGAGCGGAAGCGGACAGGGCTACATCCCCGCGCACGGAGAGGCGGGCTTTCCCTCCTCCGCTGGGAAAGAAGTTTATCATCCCGCTTCTTCCCCGGAGAGCTACCCCGCCGCCGCCGCAGCCTTCCACCATCAGCACCACCACCACCACCACCACCACGGCTACCCGCGGCCCCTCTACCCGCTACCTGGGCTGCAGGTGTGCGGAAAGACTCAGACACTCCTCAACAACTACCCGCTTTGGGCGAAGTTCCACAAATACCAGACTGAGATGATTATAACCAAACAGGGCCGGTAAGCAGACGCAACAATATTTTTTACATTTTCCTAAACGCGTGGTGTCCGGCTGTCCGCTTTTGTTTTTATATACGGTATAGGCAACTGCAGATCCCAGTTGATTTGGTAGGCTACCAGTGAAAGGGGGTTTGGGGAGATGCAATTTTTGGTCCAAAGACAAAGTTTAACTAATTAAGCTTTCTTCACAACCCTTTGGAATAAAAGCGTTGGTAAGTCTTAATTCTTTCATTAGAGAAGGGGGTGTGACATTCAGTTTGATTAAATGAACATAAACACTTGGGATAAGTTGGGAAATGTGCATTACGATTTGAATTGAATTTGTAATTGTAATTTAGTTGTCGACCAATAATCAATTACAAATTCTTAAACAGGGAGATTTTGTATCGAATATTACAGTGACATTTATTCAAATCAAATACACTAAATATTTTAGTCAATGTATCGGTCCTGTTCGTTAAGTTTCAATTAAAGCCCAATATGGCATAAAATAGGCCATAACATACTTACAGTACAGGTCGACCCTATTTCAATGCGTTTTGCATGTGGTATTAATAACCCAAACAATTTCCATTTTAAAAAGATTTAAGATATAGGCCTACTACTTTTTATTCAAGTAGGACTCATATTTCTTTTTTTTTTTAATCTCCTTTATGATTTTGAGAACACGAAAAGAGAGGATTGTCTACTTACTCTACTCTACTTAACGTGCACTAATTTGATTTCCATAATGCTACAATTGTGATTCCTCATTACTATAAGTATACACACCTGTTGTGCCTATACTATAGTCTGTGGCCTATATTGCGCTCTCTGCCAAGTTAAAGCAGTGAACATCAGTCAGACAGCACTGGTAGAAATGTTGCACTATAGGATATTTATTATAGGCCTTTAAAACCCCCAAAATATAGGCATATAGGCTATTTCTTATACCTTGTAAAAAGCACCTGAATGAATGGTGAATGTATTCAAGCTACTGCCTGTATGGACTTGTATATCCAATATAAGCCATTCACTGTGTTTAATAACAACAATATGCCTAATTATCAATTTTATTAAAAAATGTGTAGAGGACATGGGGGGGGGGGGCATGTTTATTAGCCTATCACAATTGCAGACCATTAGTTAATTGGCTCTACAATTTTATTTTTTTGTATTGTGAATTACTCAGTAGTTAGTCTCTTTGCTGTGGGCTCTGAGTGTGTGTGTGTGTGTGTGTGTGTGTGTGTGTGTGTGTTGTGTTGTGTTGTGTTTGTGTGTGTGTGTGTGTGTGTGTGTGTGTGTGTGTGTGTGTGTGTGTGTGTGTGTGTGTGCGCGCACGCGTGCGAGAGAGAAAGTGTGTGTGTGTGTGTGTGTGTGTGTGTGTGTGTGTGTGTGCGCGCGCACGCGTGCGAGAGAGAGTGTGTGTGTGTGTGTGTGTGTGTGTGTGTGTGTGTGTGTGTGTGTGTGTGTGTGTGTGCGCACACGTGTGCCGTGTGTGCAGTGCGCTCCATTTGAGTAACTATAGTCCCAACAATAATAATGATCAACAGATCATAATTAAAGTGCTTAATTATACATGTATAATTATGTATATATTCTACCTATATCCCTCAATTCATCCACAGTATGCTAGCAGCATCCACACATGCATGTAACCACATCCTTGCACACGACACATTACATACACATAATATAATAATTATAATATAAACATAAGTGCATGACATTCATTGCTTCCATTACCAACACAACAGCAAAGCAATGTGCACTAAAGTGTGAGAGGAAAAAGTATAAATAATTAATACCTTTATTATCCCAAATAAACTCAGGTGGTTGTGGAAAACAAACAAGAGGACGTTTAGCTGCAACGTGCAAGCAACATGCAGGCATTCAAGTCACCGTTGACTGCGAGCCAATCTTTCATGCTGTGTAAAACCACAGACCATAACCCTAGTTACCCTACTTATGTCTTGTCCTCTCAAAATACTTGAATCTTGTCAATATGAATATTCTCTTCCTCATGCCTTAAATAAACTCTCTGGGGCAGAGTATAGTGAGCTGCCAAACAAACAAATTACCATACTCTGAGCATGTTAAACCAGCCTGTTGGAGCCATAATGGAAACATTGTCTTGCAGAAATTCCATTGGTTGTGCAGAAGTGTGACGTCAAGTGGCAAGACAATATTTTTTTCCCCTGTCTTAAATTTGCAACTTACCTTTTTGACTCCCATGATCATTTTTCATTGCAGACTTCATGTAAAAGGTCTGGGGTCTGCGATGTTAATCATATACCTGCAGCCGCTGAGAGAGAAAGAAGCAGAGGAGAGTTAGTTGTAGAGCGCAGGGTCTTACATACTGCTGGGTCTTTAGATGGCCATGCTGAGAAGTTGAGGCACCTTTGAAGTCCAGGAAGTAAAAGGCTGCATGGGTAGTGGGTACCTCTTCTTTTTTTAATATGCTACAGTATCTTCACCTTCGGCTCTCCTCTGGTAGATGTCGAGCGTATAAGGCAGACATCTCTTAGATGTTTGCTCAGGTGCCCGCATGCCTTGCATGGCCTTTGAAACCTACATCCATTCTGGGGCCTGTAGCACTAGCAAGGGGCTGAATTCTCCAACTCGTTTCAACGTTCCTCTCTGAGATAAGCTGAATTTGCCAACCAAGCTATAGTGAAACTTCATTGAATTGGTTGATTATGAGTTAATAGATTTTGTAGATAGTGATACGCAAAAGATGGTTAACAGAACAATTTGTTTTCCAAAAAGGACAGGATTAGCCATTTAATAAGAAATATGTTTATTTCCTTTCATCCAAAGGAGTTATAAGGAACTGTAGTAATCATCACTGTCTGTAAACTTGCATTATCAACATCATTTGAATTTAACAACCATTGAAAGTACAACCTGTTGCGATAGTTTTTCTAATGTGTTGTGCATATGTCACATTAAAAATGCAACAAAACTGTATAATAATTGGCCTTAATTGGCATAACACTTTTATGAAGAATATTATCGATAAAATACAAAGCAGTCCAGCGCTTTTCTAGTTCCCTGAGCAATATGGGCTAGAGTAGAGGTATATATTAGGAGCATACGGTATGATAACATTTCTTTGTCATACTATAATCAAACAAAAATTATGTCTCCTCTTCAGAGAAATATATCAGAGCTTCACTTTGGATTCAGAGCTTCAGATGCTCACACTCTGGTCCAGTGAACCCAAACCAAGGTGTACTACCACTTTCAATTCTCCCTGAGCTTCTGAGCAACGAAAGTACTTTGATTTCTGATTCACCAGCATTAAATCTATTATAAATTAAAAGAATGGATATTGTAATTTTTGTTAGTAAAGTGGAAAGCTCTCTATAGTCTGTCTGTCTGTCTGTCTGTCTGTCTGTCTGTCTGTCTGTCTGTCTGTCTGTCTGTCTGTCTGTCTGTCTGTCTGTCTCTCCTCAACTTAAGAGAGAAACCTATTTCAAGGTTTTGACAGCATGACCTGACACTTCCTGTTCAGCTGTTTATGTGTGCATACAGTATGCAGCTTTTCGCAGAACCTCTGCTGCCAATAATGTTCAGAGGTAGCTTAACAAGTGCTTCCCTTTTAATTGACATTCATCCTGTCAAACTCTTTTGGACCATTGGATTTTGTGGTATAAATTAACCCAGGAAATTGTACCGCAGGCAGTACATTAATAGCATTCATTTATTTAGTGGGAAATAGCTGTCAAAAATCTGTATATAATGTTTTATTTTAAAAAATGTAGACGGTACGACAAGTTAAACAATCATTACTCTCTCAAGCTTTTGTATCATACATTATGTTGTACACTGCACTGCAAATTTGCCGTCTGAATATACATGTGCTGTAAAGCCTGAAGTCCTGTTTAAAGCATAGCCAACATAACAAACAGGATGCCAGGCAGTGTGTGAAAACCTCATGGAAAGCGCCCTTGTGTCCAGCAGCAGCTGTAGACTGGCATGTTTTTATCACAGATGATCGAGTGTACGTGCGGTGACATAAACTGGACGTGAACTCCTGTCTGGATGAATCAGTGGGTGCACTCAAGTGGAAACGTCTTCTCCCTGGTGAATATCCAGCCACTCTCCTCTCCGGCTCCACATCCCCAGGACAGGAACCCCCTCCTCCAGTCTCCCTCCCCCTTTCTCGTTTTCCTCTTTTCTCTAACCTCTGTTTTCCACCCGTCTGTGGTGGTCACCCCTCCCAAGCCCTCGACCCCTCCCGTCGGCACCACCACCACCCAACACGGTTTATTTTGATTTCTAAATGTCACTAACATTTGTAACTGTCTCTGAATTACTGACTGTCTCGCTGTGCACTCGTGCTGTGTTTCCATGGTATTGTGTATGATAGAGCACACTATCACACTACAGACTTGAGTTAAGAGTATTCACATGAATCACACGCACAAAACGCCTGATCCAGACAGAGAGAACAGTCCTCATGTCCTATGTAATAACCATCATCTTATCGGTGAATCATGATAGTAGATTGGAAGGGGAGTAGATGAAGCGATGCCGGTTATCTATCTATTAAAGCACCCAGCACCGACAAAGTGGTGTATGTATGAGTATGGGGCACCTAACCTCCCTGTAACCTCCCTGTGTTTGTGTGCGAGGCAGCCTGTTCCAAGGGCAGGTATTGCAAAGTAGCACACTTTAGCTAAAAATATTTTACAGCCCAGCAGGCAGTTGTTTGTTCCATTTCCTTGTGGTTGTAACTGTCCTTGTAAAAATATAACCATGCGATACACAGTCCTAGGCAGATAGCGCCATGGCTTCTATACCACGACTATCACACTGCCAATCGCAGCCAAATAGCAATACTGTTCTGTTTTTCAACAGGCTGCCTGCGCGGAGTGCGCGCTGAACGAAACACACACACACACACACACACACACACACACACGCACACACACACACAGTGCGCGCGCGAGCGCGCCTCTGCGTGGTGAATGGTGATGTCTTTGGTTTCCACTTTCCACCCATACCCAGTTCTGATTTCCTATAAAAGGCCCTAGTTTAAGTAAGTATGACAATATCAGTGGTGGAAAATGCTTCTTCAAATCGACTTTCTAGATTCATCTCATAGAGAGTAGGAGGGCAGCAAGATACAGTCATACCCCGAAATGCCTGTCGCCACCGGTTTCTGTTTTCACTTATATTAAACACTGTCGTGGAAGAAGAGACCTTTCACCTGTTCTGCATGTGCTGGTTGCTAAAGAGCTGCTGCAATGATTGGATTTCACTGAGAACCCTGATAATTTGCTAAACTGGACTGAGACTCAAAGGCCAAATGGCACCAATTGCCCATCCACAGCAGGGGGCGCATACGTTGGTCCGATGTACTAACAGTCCGACATGCGTGGCTCACGGTGGCTGGTTAAGACACATGCGTGGCCGGTAAAGACTCACCTGTGGTTTCTGCATGCGGTTAGGGTTAGGTTAGAGTTTTGGGTAAGGTGTCAGACTATTCCGTGTCGGACTGTTAGTCGGACCAAAGATGTGCACCACCACAGCAGAACTTGTTTTGCCATCCATGAAAGATCAAGCACGTTTTTTGTCCAAAAGCAACCCTATGAGAAAAGGCCAAAATATGCTAGCTAGCAGCCATGCTTTTTCTGGCAGTATGGTGCGCTTTTTAAAGTTGAAATTAGTTTGAATTCTTTTCAGAAATGCACTTATGATGTGGACCGCTTTTCGTAAGCTGTGCAATCCAATCACAACTTTACATGGTCTTGCTATGCCATGCTACATCGTCATCGTCGGTGTGAGAGAGAGAGATTTTCTGTGTGTCGCCTGTCCTCCCTTTGAATATAGGATGCAGCCCGCCCATCGTTACTGGGGTTATTGCATTGACAACAGAATGAACAGATCATAAAAATGTCCTGTCCATATATCATAGCATATATCTGACATGCACAGAACTTGAACTCATCAAACCCTGTACACTTAAAACACGCTACATATATGGCCAGTACAGAATTCATTCCATATGTTGATCTGACCCCCCATGCCAAAGCGCCAGCGCTCGCCCAGCAGTCTGCCGTCATCCAGGTGGATGCGTGCACGCGACGTCGCCCTTTCACTTCTCACCCTTAGGGCGTCTTACTGGTATAGTATATATACTGTATATGGCTGCCATGTCAAGCATGTCATCATGTGCACATTTATCAACACCAATTACACTCTGCTGATCTGAAAGAGAGGCAGAGTGTAATGAAAACATCTATGAAATAGATATATTATGTCATCATAGCATGAATGGACAGTTAGTGTTTACTCGATCAAAACGAATGTTGTGTGTGGAAGTGAGTATTCTGCAGCCACGCTGTGACCTTATGCATTCTAGATGTGGACGCAGATGTATGCGTTGTGTGTGTGTGTGTGTGTGTGTGTGTGTGTGTGTATATGTGTGTGCGTGTGCGTGTGCGTGTGCGTGTGTGTGTGTGTGTGTGTGTGTGTGTGCGTGTGCGTGTGCGTGCGCGTGCGTGTAAGTGTGTGAATACCTTTTTTACAGTGTTTGTCCGAGCTTCCTCTTGCTTGTCTCTGTGCTGAATTGCCTGGGGACAGCCTGACCTCTCTCTTACCTCTTCTCAGTGACGGCCTCTGTGATCAAAATCAGTTCATCCAGTAAAGCTCCAGCAATCAGACACTGCTTCTGGGACATATTTTATTAACATCGACATTAAATATTCACCTATTTCCCTTACCCTGCCGTGCTCACACAGACATACAGTACAGTAGGCTACAGAACTCTGTCACCCCTTCCCCCACTGCTTGCTCTTTCTGCTCCTTTGGTCGGTGAACTGAACCAAAGGCAAACAGTTCATAGTTGTGCGGCGAAAATAGCCGGTCTACATGCTCACAATGTGTTGCACCGCGTTATGAGCTTGTAGATCTATGACGTGTGACCCCGTCGCACGATGAAATAGATCGCACCTTTGATACAGGCACGTGAACATATTACTCCCATTTGCCCACAATGAGCCCTTCTAGAGTCTCTTCATTCGTGTATGCTTTTGTATTGATGAATGTGTATAACCTCATTTACACATTTCACAGGGTAGCCATATGTGTCCCAAGTGAAAATAGGATGCCCCACCCTTAGGGCCAGCTCTGCTATCTTGTGTTTTAGCGAGCTGCTAGAATGTCTGAATACATGCAGTCCTGCACAAACACCGTTGGATGGGGAGGCGGGGTCACCCTCGCATACTCAAGTTTCAGTTTGAGAATGACTTGTGAAGTGTGCCATTTGTTGGATAAACTGTACAATCAGAGCCAGTGGTTTAGATTAGAAGATAATTATTGTGATCAAATTAATAAAAACATCAAATTTAACCTGTTGCCAGAGTACTCGCTGTACTCGACCCGTTGTTAGAGAACCCGGTGAAGTAACCGTTTCCGGAGTTATGAACGTCTGAATTTAACGGTCTCATGGTATTGTCCTCTCTCTACTGTAAAATCTACACACACAATTTAACTTTGAGAACCAATGATCAGCAGTGATGATTTTACTTTTTGTGTCTGTCTAGGAGGATGTTTCCCTTTCTCAGTTTCAACATCAGTGTGCTGGACCCCTCTGCCCACTACAATGTCTATGTGGACGTGGTTCTGGCAGACCAGCATCACTGGAGGTACCAGGGAGGCAAGTGGGTCCAGTGTGGCAAAGCAGAGGCCAACATGCCAGGTGAGCTCAGAAACAATATCTTGTCATCCTGATATACTATATCTGCACATTAATTATGTTGGTTGGCACACCAAATCTGTGATATGGAAAACGTATACTGTTGTGCTCAAACACATTTGCTAAATGTAGGCCCGGCTAACTAAAAACTACCAAATCCCAAAGTAAAAGTTGTATCCAACCATAACGTTATAGCTAATGTTAGCTATAACATAGCTAACAATATTATTGTAGCTAATGTTAACTGATTAAACAAACAACAACTGAGACTATAACTACTTCCCTGCATTAATTATATTAAAAGCACATTGGTACTTACATTCAGTTGCTCTTCTAAAAATGGGATGTCCAACTATCCTCACACTGAGTGGGCGCAAACACACCTTTGCCCGTTTGCCACACAAATACATTAATTTGGGGGTCCTTGACATGAATATGTTTGAGCCGAGGGTATGCACTCAGAGTGATACAAATGATTAGGAATCACTGGCCCAGCCCAGTCACTTATAAGTAGACATGGCAACACTGACTGCATGCAGGCAGGCACAAATTGATCACACCTGGCTTGCATGAATAACTGCCACTAGTGTTACATAAATTAGGTAGCAAATGAACTTGCCTGACTCAAAAACGACTTTGGAAAATAGCATTTTTATTAGTAATTTAATTATCTGAATAAATATCCTAATTTCTTCACAGATTAAATCATGAATCAAATTATTATTTACACACACATCTTTTGCACTTTTCTCTCATTTAGTATTTTTTTAAATAAATCTATTAACCCTTGTTTAATACCATTAGCTTCCAATCCAATTTTCACTTTCTCATCATAGACCCCCAAATTGAGTTACATTAGGCTAAGGTTAAGGTTAGGGTTAGGTTTAGGCTGTCAATCACAGAGACTGGCCAATCCCAGCGCGTCCTTGCACAACCCGTGTAGGCTTTGGTATGACGCAGCCATGCCAGGCTAATCCAGGCAGGCTTTTCTCTCTAACTTTTTCTGAATGGCAACAGTTTTACCACATTAATAAAAAGTGGGCGAGAGTGTTGTGGCTACAGGTGACAGCTGGTGGCTGTGACACAGTTTTGCTTAATTGTATTCAGTGTTGTGATCAAGGTCAGTGGATTATTGTGGTGCAGTGGTGACTGAAGACAACATGTACTGTATGCACACTTCAAATCACCTCCTGATAGTTTCCTGTCATTTCCAAATTTAACTTGAAATATAAGCTACTACTACTGCAAGTGTTTTTAGATAACTGAAGTCCAGTCTCTGAAAATGTTTGTATAATTGGTAAAAAATATAAAATCATACGGTTCTCAAAACTGGCGTTTGTGACATAATGTCAAAAACGCCAGCAGTGATATTTTCTACTTCATCGTACAAAAATATCAGATCCACAAGCTCACATTGCATTGCGATAATGACATGGCCAAAACAGAGATGTCAGGTTGAAAGTGGTTGAGACGGCTATACTGAACACATGTCATGTGTTTTGAATTTTGCCACTGCACCAACATCGCCAGGCAACAGGATGTACATGCACCCGGACTCTCCGAACACCGGAGCTCACTGGATGAGACAGGAAGTGTCATTCGGCAAGCTGAAACTCACCAACAACAAAGGCAGTTCTAACAATGTGGCACAGGTACAGTACTGTGTGTGCATGTGCTGACCTCTCTTCCTGCATGCTGTCTTAAAACACATTTCTTATTTTGTATGTCTAATTGTCTATGACTTTACAGTAAGGCCGCTTCCTCTTTTTACGCTACGTAACATGAAACATTTAGAAACCAGCTATAATCTAAGAGTAAAAAGAGGAATAGCCTTTATTTAATTGAAAGGCAACAGTTGCCTTTTAATTAAATAAAGGCAATTTCACTTTTTACTCTTGATTGCCCGGATCGTCTCTTGTTTTGTCTTGATGTTTTGATCCCGTTTGATCCGTGTGAGCACCTTTTAAATCTTTTACTATAGTCATCTTTTTACCTCTTGTGAGCACCTGGTTGCTCCTGTTTTCTCCGACGTTAAACAATTTTGTGTCCCTTCCCTACACACATCATCATCATCATCAATGTCATCTAAATATATAGGCTAATATAGAGTTGTCATAAGCTTGGTCCTAAAACGTTCGGTCTTAGTTAAGATTAGTTAAAATGACTTAAAGATTAGTTTTGCATTTTTGGATCTGGACTTTTATTGATTTCCATTTTAATTTTCCTTCCTTTCGTAAGTATAGGCCAATGAGATAGTAATTTATTGTCATTGTACCATTGCCTTTCTTTGTTTCGGCAACTCTAGATGATTGTGCTCCAGTCGCTGCATAAGTACCAGCCTCGCCTCCACATGGTGGAGGTCAAGGAGGATGGTACGGAGGAGCCCTACCTCTCGGCCAAGGCCCAGACCTTCATCTTCCCCGAGACACAATTCATTGCAGTCACCGCCTACCAGAACGCTGATGTGAGTACATAAAGAGACAGGGATTAGCACATGAGTTACAGTCGTTATACACCAATGGCTTTTAACCAAACATTTTGTTGATCAGTATCAGGAGTCTGTACCTTGACCCCCTCCTTTTTTCCTTTTATATACGCCAAATCTCTTCACGGAACATAAGCGATCTTCAAGCTCACATTGCATCACGTTGTGAAGTGTTGTCAGGTTGTAGATATGATACTGTATGCTATTTCATGCTGAATATTCATCAATTATGACATGCCCAGAATAGGGATTCTAGGGTTCATGTGGTAAACGTGTCAGCAATGTGGCCTCTTTTTGAACAATTCTGTTTGTATCTGGAATAGTTTATAATCTTTGAAGTTTATTTTTAAATTGTGCGTTGTTGTTTTTTTTTAGGCCTCATGCAATACAAAAAAGCAACACAAACTTGTGTATTACTGTCCTCATCTTGACAGTGGAACACTTTTTTTGTGAGGGGTAGTGAATAAAGAAAAGCAGCTTTGGTATAGGCTAAATAAATATGTGCCCAACGAGTACATATCAAGTTCTCGAATGCAACCTCCATACGTTCTAGGATCAATGATTAATAGCAGAGCCTTGTTTAAAGGAGATGGATTTGATTTATGCATGTAGGCCTCATGAATAAGTACTGTTAAGTGGTATTTGTAGGATACGTGTGTCTTGAAGGACTGCTACTTATACTTGTCAAACGTACTACAACAGCATCAACGACTCTGTAATTTCTCCTCCCCTGACCCCCCCATAGCTCATGAGTTACAGTTAAAAATACATTGTGTAATACTTGAAAGAGTTACTGTACACTGACATGAAAAAGACATGGTGTGTGTCGTGTGATAGACACGTTCACCCCACCACCAGGAATAGACATGCACCCACCACACCCATGTGCCAGACACAGCCAGTTCCATGATCAGAAAAGAAATCACACACTATCCTCATTAATAATTTCTCTCTCTCTCTCTCTCTCCCTCTCTCTCTCTCTGTGTGTCTCTCTCTTTCATATGCCTATCCCTATAAAACACTCTCCCATAACACAGATCACTCAGCTGAAAATAGACCATAACCCCTTCGCTAAAGGCTTCCGGGACAATTACGACACGTAAGTAAGCCAGAAAATTAATAAAAGAGTAGAACCAGAGCACCTTGCCTTGGCCGAGCGTATTTGAACTTTTCACCCCGTCAGTATGCATTGCACGGTGAATTCCCCAGTGTTCGTTTAACTCCATTTTGTACACTGTCAAGAGTTACCGGTAAATGAACACTCAGGATTTTAGATTGTGTGTAAATAAGAGGTAGGCCTACTGTACCCACATACAGTACGTGTCCATGCCCCTCCTGCCATATCATGTTCTCCATCTTAGCCCGCAGCTAGCACTTGCCGTAGCACTTGCACTAGCCTCCAAGACGATCTTTTACAAGCTTATGCAAAGGCTGAATGTATGTAATTTATATAGGTATATTATGTAGACATAGCACTCTATAGTGTATACTTGCAGTTTCATTGTACAGATATTCTACTGTTAGACGGATGTTAGGTTCCTAAATTGATCCTAAATTGTAAATTGTAATATTTAAAATAATACGTGTGAATATTGTGCCTCTATGCTGTGTGGCTGTGAGTTAAAACACTTGGGTTTACAGCTTGAGGTTTGGGCAGGAAATAACACCTTCTCCTTCCTCTTCTTCTCACTCGCTTCTTGCCTCACATCCCTGCTGCGCCCTTTCACACACACACACGCACACACGCACGCACGCTCGCACGCACGCACACGCACACACACACACACACACACACACACACACACACGTCCCCTCCTTTCTCGCCTATAGGCTGTATGCTGCCCCCGAGTCAGACCGCCTCACCCCCTCCCCCACCGAGAGCCAGCAGCTGCTGCCGGGGACCTGCTACTCACAGAGCTACCTCTCCGAGCAGTACATGAGCCCGCTGCCCCAGGGCCGCTTCTACAGCCGAGAGCCCGCGGGCATGGCCCAGCAGTCCAAGGACCCTTCCTCCAGCCCCGGGCCCCACAGCCGCTGGTACCTGTCCTCACAGCAGAGCGTGGCTCCCGGCCGCTTCGACTTTGGCTCCTCCTACGAAGGCGACTTCTCCGCCAACGGCTTCTACAAGCCCTTCCCCCTGCAGACGTCGGCCCACCACCACCACCACGCCCTGGGCTACTACTCGTCGGACCACCCCTTCGCCACCGCCGCCAGCGGGGCCTCTTCGGCGGGCTGGAGCTCCGGCCGCCCCTCCCCCCAGTACCTGAGTCACGCCGGCAAGCACAGCGGCTCCGGCCTGGGCTGGTACCGGCCCGTGTCGTCGTCGTCGTCTTCCTCCCCGTCCTCCATGTCGCCCAGCAACCACAGGCTCCACCACGTGTCTCTGCTGGAGTCGCTGAGACCGGCGCCGCCGCTGCAGGACAAAGCCAAGGAGGTTGCCGCGGCGGAGGAGGACCCCTGGCTGGAGCCGCCCTCGGTCAAGTCGGTGGACTCGACTGACTCGGGCCTGTTCGAGGGTGGCACCGCGGGCGAGAACAAGAAGAGGAGGGTGTCGCCCTACACGTCCAGTACCGAGAACTCCCCGACCGCGCGCACCGGAGAGGTCTGCGAGAAGGACAGTGGCAGCGACACCGGCTACTACGGCTTTTACACCCACTAAGGACCCCATGCTCCACTGTCGTCTCCACCCCAGCCATTCCCGGTGTTCACCTTCCTCACGCCCTGGGTATGCCAGTTGCTCCCCCATGGCCATGTGTGTGTGTGTGTGTGTGTGTGTGTGTGTGTGTGTGTGTGTGTGCCTGTTTGTCCAGGTGAGGGAGGGACAAAAGGCACTGGGGCGAACCCAAATACAACCTCCTGCATATTATAGAACTCAACTATTTCAAGATTCAAGAGGGTTTATTTGTCATACAATGTCATACCTCCATGTGTCCACTGTCCACAAGTGTCATCGGTTGTTTAAAAAAAAAGATGTTTTTAAGGTTTATGTTGAAGTTAGCCTAGTAAATCTGACTGGCCGAAGAAGCTGCCTCAGAGATACATAAAACTGAATTAAGGCTTTCAAACAGCTTTTCTTAAAATGAAGTGGTCCGCACACCTGCTAGCTGTTCATTGTCTCCGCCAGGCCGAAGGCGTGGCCGAGACTATGTTTTGCACCCTGTCCGTCCGTCCGTGTGTCCGTCCGTGTGTCCGTCCATCCGTCCGTCTGTGTGTGTGTACAGCTAATCTCCGTTGGCCAATCACGTGACACTGTGCACACAGTCACACACTCCTTGGATGTGAGAGCAGAAACTCCAAATTTTATATTACTTCTATAGATTTTACCCAAACATCACGCAAATCAGTGCACATTATCTCTATAGTCACGTGATTGACACAGATCTGTCCGATTTTTCATATTCCATCCTGATTGGCGAATTCCGAACATTGCTGGCCCAAAATAACCTACCTGACCTGTGCTCCGGGGAGCACTTTTTCTAGTTCCCTATCATACTCCCTTTGCCTGTCTCTCTCTCTCTCTTTCTATCACCACTCCCCCCCCCCCCCCCCCCCCCCCTCTCTCACTCTCTCACCATCATGCTTTCCCCTCATTCCTGATGCAGCGCCCTCCAGTGGCAGCAGCGTTGCATTGCAGGCTCATTGAGATGACTGTACAGTCCAGGGTGTGAAATTGAAATAGAGGTGAAGGTAGCTTAGCAGGCACATGGTTTAAAACGCTGCTGGTAATCTCCCTCAACCCTGTTAGGAGGACAGTTGTGTGTGTGTGTGTGTGTGTGTGTGTGTGTGTGTGTGTGTGTATGTGTGTGTGTATGTGTGTGTGTGTGTGTGTGTGTGTGTGTGTGTGTGTGTGTGTGTGTGTGTGTGTGTGTGTGTGTCCTGTATTTATCACTTGTGATTGCATTGCATTATGTTTCAACAGCCAGAGCAGAAATAGCAACCCTTGTTCACAAGCTAATCACTAACAGACATATCTCGCAGACATACATGTAGGAAAATCGATGATTGATTATTGATAGGCTACTGTTGAATATAACCCGCAGTAAACGTGTCAAATGACCCTCTACTATTACAGGGGATACACAAGTACAGTATAGAGGCTATGCGCATACATAAAGTGAGTGGCAAAGTGAGTTTAATGTCGCTTAACATCGTTTAATGCAATCAGATAAGATGTTTCTGCGTGGATGTGTGGGCTGTCAAGGCCACAAAGTAGTTTTTTGCCACTCAGTAGGCGTTCCCGCATAACTTCCGGTTATTATGATGTTGTCACGCGCATACCCTCTATAGACTCAAGAGGAGCCATGCCACCACTTATACAGTACGTTGCTGTCCCCACTGAAGCCTTGTAGATCTGCTATTTTCCCTATACTTGTTTTGTGCAACACTCATTCGAGGAAGTATAAATTAGGGCATTAATTCATCAAGAATATTAAAACACATTTCTTGAGATGCAAGGTTTCTACCCAACAGCCAAGATATACATTTTCACCACTTTACAGAAGATTGACAAAGGAAAACACAAATGATGAAACAGTTTACACAGCCAACACCCTAACAGAAAAGCTAATAGAGGATAGATCTAACATCTTTCTTAGACCAGTTGTTCATGCTAGTGTTGAGCATGACTTTGACGTCTGTGCTAGTTTGCATTACAGGGTGAAAAAGTGAAAAAGCTTCACTGTAACAGAGGCCAAGCTGTCTGCAACAATCAGTCAGTCAATCAATCAGAAAACACAGACACACACACACACACACACACAAACACAAACACAAACACAAAAATGATGACCATGATCAATAACGGCATTAAAAGCATGGTCCCTACAGACAAAATAGCCAAGAAATCATTACTGGTAATGGGCATGGACACATTTTGGCTTGTGCCAAGTGTGCACGTGCACAGGGGCCCTGAGCCAATGGGGGCCCTTGCGTTCAGAATGTCCTCAAAGTCACGGTTCCAACAAGTTTTGAACTGAGCAGATTGGACTTTGGACGTCAGAAAGATAATGATAGATAATGGCCAAAAGATAATGGCCAAAACGTCTTGAAAACGGCCACTTTAGCTGGTTTTCGATTGCCGACTTTTGCCCGTTTTTCTTTAATAACACAGGCTTGGAAGGTTGGACAGTAACACACTAGCTACGTACCTGAGTAAAGTTCACCTCTGCCTTACTGTTAGGCTGCAGTAAGACAGTTGAAAAAACCGTGCTGAACACTTGGGTGGGCTTTAGTTTGAGGGGCCTTTCAGTTTTGTGCACAGGGCCTATTTTCACTTTAATCCATCCATGGGGACTGCACTGGCTTGAAAACAGACACATACCCATATGAACTTAGTATAATATGAACTTAAAGGGAGTGTAAGTGATGTTTTGTTAAATTAAGTGTTAAATAAAGATCTATATTCTGCATGGTAGGCCTATAATCATTGCTAGAGTGTTTGTTCAGTAACATGGGCATCTCCCCACCACTTCAGCTCTTTAATAAACAAAATGCATTTTAAGATGGGTTACCAATTTCATCCAATCAGGCCGGCGAGAGAACCTGTGGAGAACTCATTTATCAGCTTCAGCTTTGTTTAGTGTTCCAATTATACATTTGTCTGCTCAGTTTTCACTGCCAATGTCAGGGCCCCGAAATGTGTTTTGAACCCAAATGCAGAACTCATTCCAAATAACAATAACAGGACCCAGAAACATACGACATGACAATGCAATGATCCAGCACAGAGAGCAGTTCCAGGAAGTCTTTTGAATAGTCTCTGCCGTCATTAGGCCAACAGCTCGCAGCTGAACCCGGGTGGAGCCCAGTCTGTCAATCAAGGACTCACCAGGGGGGAAAGGGCGAGCAGGGCAGGGCCTGGTTGTCAAACAGGGAAGGGGTAACAGGTCCAGCACGTGACAGACAATTTCACTTGTTTATCCTGTATCCTGATTGAATGAAATTAATATCCTGACCTGAAAATGTATTTTCTGATAACTAAAGAGCCGGAGAGATGGGGATACTGACCAAACACTCGACAACGATTACTATCAGGAATATAGAGATTAAACCATTTAACAAAACCTTTACGTTTTAGCAAAATAATATCACTTACAGCACCTCAAAAAGGCTGTGCTGACCAGTACATTCATTTCCCCAAGGAAATTTTAGCACCAACAAATACAACAAGAATATTGTTTCAGTACCTAGATGTACTGCAAAGCTATGATACATCATTGTAAAGGGATGTACTGGACAGTACAGAAAACTGCATGTGTTGATTTCCTAAAGCACCAAGTGCAGCAGAAGGGCTTGAACAGCGTGTAGAAAGTGGGTCAGCTGGACAGCTTCATCTGTAGGTAAACGGGCAAGGTCTTGTTGTCACCCCCACACCCAGGAAGCACAAAGTGACCAGACAGACACGCATTTCCTCTCTAGTCTCTGGGTCTATCATGTGGTGACACTGTTTGACATGTGGTCCCACACTCTCACACCATGTGACGGGGCTGCAGTCATGGCCGATAAGCTCCCCACTCCTCACTTTTCATCAGGTGTGCTAATGACCTCAGACATACCCGGGGCAACAGACAACAGTCTATATTCCCTTTTAGTTTTTTAACTTAGTTTGTGTGTTTTAAATGTGTGGGTTTTAAATGGCTGATAAACAAAACCCATGTCCTGATAAATATCAGGGAACTTGTTGGTGTGCATACTGCAGCTTGGTTGATCTTAACATGGTAAATTTAAAGCTGATGGAAACATTTGATGGACTTGTAATCCTGGAAAGGCAATAGCCTGCCACTGGTTTGGCAGGCAACATAAACAGTGCCACAATCTGCACTTAATAAATGACAATCTGCCATTAAAACATATAGTAAACCTCAACAGGAACAACTTGGTTAAACTATGGGTACGATTTTATGTAAATTATAATTGTGGAGGGGAGAAAAAAAAGGTTTAAAACAAATGCCAGCAAATAACTATGATGATATCTGCCTTATTGTCGTTTTATATTGTACTTGTGAGTTACAACTTTGAAAAGAAACAATGTGAGCCCTTTTTTCTGCTAAAATTGAATTTATATATATAAATATATATACACTGTACAAACTGTTGAACAGTTGGTTATATCATGAGAAGGAGAATTGTCTTCTGGGACATGCTGCACTGTTCCCTAAGTCTGATTCTTTCGCACGACCGAGTCTAAATCTGACAATGCAGGTGAATTGGAATACCTCCACTACACAGCACTTAGTTTTCTCAACATGAAAAAGGACACATGCTGTATGACAGTGGAGTGTTTACCTGAAATGTTAGAAGAAAAAGAAGAAAAAAAAAGATCATGTTAAGTGTTGTAATGAAGTGTAATCCTATGCTCGAGAAAGAATGGATATAATAAACAGATGACACATACACTTAAAATGTATATTGCTCATGTAAGATTTCCAAAATGTTTTATTTTTACCCTCTAACTTGACTGCCAGGGTGAGCGAAAGAGGTGACTTCTTAATATATCTTAACTTGGGCGTTCTGTGATAAGTTAGTTTTAGTATTTTTTTAAGTGCAATTAAAATAAATGTTAATTGGTTTGTAATTTATTATTATGGTATTGAAAAAGCAACAAAGAGCTTTGATTTGATTCATTTGCCACAGAGAGTGGGTTTTGCTTTGTATCTTGTGTTATGGAACATTATTTGCCATGAATGACAAACTGAACATGCACTTGCGTATCATTTTGGTCACCTATATGACTCCTGCTGGAAATCTTAGGTGTTAAAATCACCAATCTCAGCCAGTACAATCCCCATTAAAAACAAACAAATAAACAAAACAATTCCTGATGTTATTACGGTATTAAGTATTATGAATCCCTTACATTTTTTGTGAATATGTAGGAATGGGTTTTCCCCGTTAAGTATTTGACAGTTAAGTGATTATTATCAAAATTGAAAGACGCACAGGGGAGAGAAATCAGTGCAGTGAGATCACAGGCTTGTGCATTTTTGTTTTTGTTCTACAGTATGTGCATTGTTTGTGTAAAGGCGTGAGTTATTTTGCCTCTCACTACTCTCTCTACTGAGAAAGGTTACAGGGTTGGACGATGATTCAGGAATGCAGTAAAAATAATGCAATATATTGTATCAAATGGAGATATAAACCCTTCGAACATTTTTTTTAACGCTTTTATAGTGTTGGAAAGCCTGTTTATTTCCATTTTCAAATGGTGCCCCACTTGTTACTGATACTCAAAATGGCGCACCATTTAAAAAGGGAAATAAACAGACTTACCAACGGGCGTTATTGCCATTACAACATTGTTACAACAGAAACATTCTACAAAACACACATTTCCAAACATTTTGTTCAATGTTTCAGTTTATTGTTTTGCAATGAATAACACAAACAGCATCAGATTTCATGGGGAAAAATGTTTATTTATTAAAGGTGATATACGTGTATTGTACTGTAGTCGTTCTTTTTTTAATTCATGAAATTAAAGCTTAATCATCTTAAAGGACAACTTTAGGTTTTTTCAACCAAGGTTCATGTTTTAGGTTGTTATTAGAGAAAGTAAAAGATGAGTGTTATTTTTTTTCCATTTGCTGCTTTCTTTCGTTTTAGGGATTTTAGCTGTTTTGTACAGGGGGGCGGGGGCATTCGAGCATGGTGCTAAATATGTATTTTTTTACAAAGTATTATGGAGATTTATTTTTTTATTATTTACTATAGCCCTAATAAACCCCAGGAAATTACATCTGGCCACAAATAAATCACAGGATCTACTGAATGTGAAGGTAGCCTAGTGGGGGGAAGCCACACTGTGTGTCATAGGCTCAATGTCAGTTTGACACATTTAGTAGATCTCGTGATGTTTTGTGGCCAGATGAAATTTCCAGGGGTTTATTAGGACTATAGTAAATAATTAAAAAATAAATCGCTATAAAATGTTATCCCCATGCTCGAATGCCCCCGCCCCCCTGTCAAAAACAGCTAAAATCCCTAAAACGAAAGAAAGCAGCAAATGAAAAAAAAAGAACACTCATCTTTTAGTTTCTCTAATAACAACCTAAAACATGAACCTTGGTTGAAAAAAACTAAAGTTGTCCTTTAAACCTTCACTGTTCGGTTTAATATATTCACAGAGTTTCAATTAAGCTGAACTATTGACTTGAATAAAAGTTTGTTTCAAAAGTGTGATATGTCCATTTTCAAAACAAAAAAATATATATATCAGAGGTTTATCATTAAACATCTCTCAAAAACAGGATCCTGTGAGTAAATGTTTATTAAGAGTACAGTAGATGTCACTTTTCCAGTGTTGGATATATAAATTTGGAACAAAAGTACTTTTCCCTTATCAGTGCTAAAACATGTTGACTTTGTGATTTACTTTACATACACTGTAAAAATATACATAATCACCTCCAACAAGCTGGATACTCATTGCACTCTTATAAAGATAAAACATTAGTATTAATGTTAGGAGAAGCATACCAAAGTTTGCTGACCCAAGTAAGAATAAGTAACACCAATGGAATTTCAACTAACAACCCCCACGAATATTGCTTTCTAATAAAAACTGATCAACAGCGTTGTAGTATCAGCAGTTAGCATTGTATTATATTTATTTGATATATATTTGGTATTATATTTAGCTTGTGGTAGCTGTTTCCTCCACTGATATTAAAGGTATATTCAGTGATTTCACTCAAAAAACCTTAGGTTTCGTTTTTGGCTGTGGGACCCAGCCTTTCGTCCAATCAGGATAGAGAGTCAAAAATGAAAGCTAAGGTTTTTTGACCCCCAGGGGTTAACTGGGGACAGGGAGGAACTCCTTATATGGCCAGCACACTCTATAGTAGGGAGGATTATCACAACAAAACAAAAAAATTGTAAAATAGTGAAATCACTGAATATACCTTTAACCCCAGAATCCGTATTGTGGGGAAAGCTTTAATAGAAAATGTGACCAAATTTGACTGAGGGACTGCCATTGGATTTTTTTTTCCCCCCGTTTTTTCATGTCATATGAAAGCAGGGAGTAATAGAACAAATGGAAAGGTAGGAGCGCACACCAGTGAAAGCAGGGAATCATCAAATTGACATATTGGTTGTTCAGTTTGACCCACCAGTTTTGGAGATATGGCTATAGAGTAATGTCTTGCAGAAAACAGCGAGTTGAGAAAACAGGCTTGAAAGGTTCACTTCTGTGGACTCTAACATTACACCTAGCTACATGTTTAAGCATTTATTTCATATTTACATTTCAGCTCTAACACTTATTTCAGACATGCTCTAGTATGTGAAGAGTCTGCCTGTGATATTAACCCATTTTGAGAAAAAAGTGAAAGAAAAAGGATTTCTCCTCTGGTGAAAAGCTGGAATTTGCGCGATGGCAGGGTCTCAGTCAAATCTGGTCACAAATAGCAGCTCAGCGTTATGACTATGAGGTATAGTGTGTAACAGAAAACACACTTGCATAGAGCCCTGATGGACTCCGGTCAACCATTTAAGCGGTTAAAGAATGAACACTTCGGTATTGGTGCACCTCGGGACAGTAACATGGACTACACGTATGTGCACGGTACAGTAAGTAGTAACGCAATATAAAAAGTGAGCTGGAAGCTAGCAGAAGGTGGATAAACACCAAGAGGTTACTTTACTTCACGTTCTCACTCATTTGGACAGCAAACTTTCAAAAGAAAGTAAAAACAAACATTATACATTGACTTAAATATCGGGTGGCCATAGCTTAGTGGGTTTAGAGGCCGTCTGGTCATTAGAAGGTCACTGTTTCACCTCTCCGCCCCGATTTATGTGTCGAAGTGGCCTGATCAAGACACTTTCCCCTAACGTTGCCACCCCCCCCCCCCCTCCCCCCGAGCATGCATCATAACCATGTTGAACACTGAATCGTCCCCGTGAAACTATGGTAATAAAACAAGAAGATAAAACAAAAAACAATTATAACACTGAGGGCCTCTGAAGAATTCATTGAAAATTGAGATAGTCTTCGGGTAGCCCTACCATACCATATGATCCACGCTCATCATTAGAAGGCTATTCATTGTTTTTCATAGGTTGGATATAGGGCTGAGGGTTCCCATGAGCCAGTCATGAGACGTCCCGCCGAGCCAAGTAAGAATGATACAAATCAGCACTGATCTGCGCTCCGCCGGAGGCAGGGCAGTTAATCCGTGCTCTTCCTCTCACTCATACACCACAGTCCAACATCACCTCACCACAGAGCCATGTTTTCGATGTTAGCGAAGCCTGGACTCTCCCTGAGTTTCCAATATGTTCCATTCGTTAGCCACACATCTCTGCTGCTGGAGTCTTTGGCTTTCCTGAAGGATGAGATAGGAGAGTTCCCCATGATTATACATCTACATATTTACATAACACTATAGACATCAAGCAAGCAAGCAATTCATCAAATGGTAAAATAATATGTAAAATATTGCAAGCAAGTTGGTTATAATTAGGATATTTTCAAGGTCTCACTTGAAAAAACGTGGAACGTGATCCTCTCCTCTTTTGATCATTTCTTTTCTTCGCTCCCTCTGCATTTCCTCTACTTCATCTTTTTTAATATCTGTTTCTTCCAACCTTCCCTCTTCCAGCAATCTGTGACAAGAAAACATCCTGTAATTCTCACAAATACAAACAAGAACATTTACTTTTTGGCCGTTTGGTGGTGAAATGGTCAAGACTTTTCCCTTTTTACCTCCTTTATGATGAATTCCTGTTCTGTTCTTTGGCTATATAGAAGTGTCTATTTCTACGTCTCTAAATGTTTTGATTAATTGAACAAGGTGGACCCTCTTGTAAACAAGTGTAATGTTTAATTGGGTCGTCCACTCACAGTTAACAGTCTTTGTATTGAGTTTGTGCTTGAAATGTACTATAATTCTGCAAACTGTTAATAAATATTTCAATCAATCAATCAATCAATCAATGTCTGACTCTAGACCGACATCTTAGCTTTTCTGGGATTAAAATACTGCCATTGACATTGTGTCTGACTCTGTAATGAATAATAACACAAACACATTCACATTCAATTCCTTCTATTTTCAAATGCAATGTCTTCTTTACCAGCACTCTAGTAATTAGTAGAGCAGTGCATAGCAAGTGCATATGATATATTGATGAGACTGTGTGACTGTGTATACTGTATTGGCAATTTTCCATTGCATGGTATTGGTTCAACTCGACTCAACTCTAAAGATACTTTGTTTGTAGCTGGTCGTCACATCGACAACCAATCCTCTGTGTAGGGAAAGAACAATCGCGACTTGTCAAGTTGAACTGGTACTGTGTAATGGAAAAGCATCATATAAATGATGCATTTATAAAGAACTTTTATCCAAAACGCTTTACATATATTGTGCATTACATTCACCCATTCTCACACACATTCATACACTGATGGCGGTCTTGGCGGAGGAAACCATGCAAGGCACCAACCTGCACATCGGGAGCAATTAGACACTAACTCTGGGGGAGCCCGGGATCGAACTGGTAACCTTGTGGTTCCCATCCGGATGTTCTACCGGCCACTCTACCCCTGAGCCACTTCCACCCCCATACTGTATCATACTGTACAGTATGTCATTCTGACCATAAATGTATCCACCAGAGAGTGCTGAAAACACATGTCAAAAGTATCTTCGAGAGAATGATAATCCCTGGCCTCCATGTAAAAGACACCAACCTTTGGTCTGGGCGCACGCGGGTGTCTGTGGGTGGCAGGAAAGGCTTGAGATCGTCGGTCAGCTCATTGATCTCCAAGGCGAAGCTAGAGAAGCCAAAGTACAGCAGAGAATCCTCCGGCTGGGGATCTGAGGATACACAGAGACCTCGGTGGTGAGCGGATGCACTAATATAACACCTGGCTTTACACTCATTAATAGCGTTGAAACCTGCAGGGGGTCATCTGATTTCAAATTCCTTGAAGGTACACCTTCTTAAAAACACTGAGACGAGACTGAATTATCATATCCAATTCCCATTCACTCTGAACTTTTATCATAAACACATGAATGACTCTCATTGTTTGGGACCGCTTGGGACGTGCATGTGTCGTCACTCACTTGGCTTCCAGATGCACTTGGGAGTTGGTAGGGTGTCACAGAAGATGCCCTCGTGCCACAGACCTCCAAACCGGTGAATGACACTCCCACTCTTGTCCAGCACTGTGCCCTGCACCTCATTCTTGTTGCTGTCAGCTGAACCCCAATAGCGAGACTGCAACAAAGACAAACCTAGTGTGCATGCTGCTTAACAAAACACTTCCATCATGTCATTGCAAATAGTCAAGAGTAGCTCAGCCAGTAATAATAAAAGTTTGACCAGACTTGAACACTGTTTCTCATTAAAAAAGTATAATAAGACTATCACAAATATAGTGAATATAGATTAACAAAAAAAACCCCAAAAAATCAAATGAATGAACTATTGTATTTTGCACAGTGAGAGAGAGTCCTTTACCTTCATGTTGCCCTTTATTTTGCCCCTTGCATTAAACAGCTATTTTGTTCTACGGTAGATGATAATAAAACTCACATCTTAAACCAGCATTCAGCTAGCATTTATTCAACGATTTTAAGCTCCATAATACCATATAAGCACACTTGCACTCACCTTGACAAATGTAATCTTACAGGTGCAGACATTGTTGTTGAGGTTGCGGATGGTGACTTCTCCATAGTGTTCTAGATAGCGCTGCTGACTGAGGACGTTATGGATGCAGGTCACTACTTTGTTCCATTCATAGTGGTCTCCATGCCTGTGCAAAATAACAAACTATGAGGTTCAGTGGTACATTATTTCCTATATCAACAAAAACGTACTGCTCTGTGCAGCTCAATAACATTAGAACACGTTTACAACCTAGCAAGCACAGTTCAAACTGCATAAATGGTCTGCACTGTACTGTCAAAGATGTGGAGTGCCGTGATTTTTTACCACCCTCTAACATGATCATCAGGTATTTTTCAAAAAAGTGTACAGTATTTGTTAAAATGACGTTTTTATGTGGACACCTGGTTTGCCTGGTGGGTGGTGATGGGTAGTGATCCACCTGAACTGAAGCAGCGCCCACATCTATCGTAAAGGGGGAGGGTTTAGGGGAGGGGATGATGTTGTGATGTCACTATATTTCATCAACATATTTATGTTTTTTTCTTTGGCACGTTTGACTGTCAAGGTTTCAGCCTCCAGGAAGAAACCCTAAATACAAAGGGAAGACATCATTGCACATAATAATCAGAAACACATGAAAAACTTAAAAAGAAATTTAAAATATCACGGCACACATCTTTAACAGATTTTTCCAAAGCTTTTTAAAATGTATACATTATATTCACCCCCACACTCACACATCAATGACAGAGACAATCATGCAAGGCATCAACTCTCTTGACAAGAGCAGTTAACGTTTCAGTGTCTTGCTAAAGGACACTTCGATATGACCAGGAGGAATGAGTACCTCCCAGACAACATCAGCCATCACATCATACAGTGTACATACAAGTACAATCAGTCAAATGCAGTTGCACTGTCAAAAATTCCAGTCTTGGACATTGAGGCAGCAGCCTCCAGCAAAATAAGAAAAGATGATTTAGTGAAGTCTTTTCTTGAATCACTGGTCTGACAGCAAATGTCCTTGGGACTGAACTGTCACTTCCTCATCTTCAGATCAAAGGATACATTTTAACTTTCACTTAATCCATATCAGTGTACTTCATTTTATGGCAAAAATTGCCGAACTACAAGATCACAATGCATAATTATCAGAAAGGTTATGCACTTGTAAATCGACTATGTTACTACTTTTGAGTTCAGGGACGCCTGGTTGAATGTGGTACACAGGGACATTCTTTGTTCTCCCCTATGCTACAAATCTTACTTTGGCAGTGTGACGTTCACCATTCCTGTGGGCATGATCTCCAGTGACTTCCCCCAGAACTTATTCTTCCATCGCTGGTCTGTTTAGATAGAGAGATAGAGAGGTGGAGAGTTGGAGAGTTGGTTGGTAAGTATACAGTATGTGCATGCATGTCCAAGCATTAGATCAGGAAGTGTTGCCCACACAACATCAGAAGGCAGAGTGACAGTCAGACCATTAGAGTATAGCCAGTGACCACTGGACCATAAAAGCTAAGTGCTAGTTGGTGTAACCACCTAGCCTCGCGTAGCCAGCCTTCGTCTGCCTTTGCAATGCATATAGCCCTAGGCAGATTAATTCCGGAGGACTTCATGGCCTAAATGGTGACGCCCAATATCGCGGCCGTTGTTTGCGTTTGTTTCCGACATTCTGTGCATGGTTCAATGACTGTGTGTTATTGTGGCTTTGCATTGGCTGCGCTGCGCTGTTTCAGCTGCGTTTGGTTTGAAGTTATATCGAGTGATGTGTGAACATTGCAAATAACTGTAGTATCTTCCTTCCCGCCACCCCGTGAGTGTGAGCATGCTTCTCTGTTGTGTTGCTCTGCACTGTCTGTGTGCAGCCTGCGTGGCTGCCAGGGATATTTGCCCCTCCCCTTCTCATTGGCTAGAGGCAGCTTTGCCGTTGGTTCTTGTCCCATAGGCTAGAAGCAGACAATCAGTAACCACCTGGATTCAAACCCCAGGTCTCCCACATGGGAAACCAAACACATACCACTCAGCCAAAGGGGGAATCCCCTTGAACAAAAGCTACAGGCAGGGCCACTGGCACTCTGCTACACTGGAATACTGACGGAGCCTCACCCTGCCAGAAGGAGAAGTTGTCTGAGTCCGCATGACAGGCAGAGATGGGGGGATGGTGGCACACCTAGTAGAAGACAAAAACATTAAAATGTTAATCATACGCTGATTACAATTGTAATTTCCAAGACTATATATACTGACATTAAGTAGGTACGTATACATGGGTAAATTTAAGATGATAGAAGATACTGCCCAACAACAGAATAAATTTGCTCAGAAACAAACAATTCAGAATAATTAAAGCCCCAAAAAGTGAGGCTGAGCAGCATAAGAGACTCACAACAGACATTACATCCCAAAAAAGATAACATCCACTCTGAACATCCAGTGAGTGAGCTGCCTCCTACTGCACCTGCTCGCAGATGAGGCGGAGGCGCGGCTCCTCGCTGGTGTATTCGTAGGTCTCCCCCAGCACTGGGTTGAACGGCTTGTAGCGGTTTCTGAAGGTAGCGGTAGCGTAGCCGGAGATAGCGAAGGCAGCTATGTAGACCTGTATGAGACACACAAGTAAAACACCTTCTTTTCGCATACAGAAAAATGTGAAACTGTGAAAAACCAAGAAAAACTTTTTTTTTAATGTATCTTGGAGTCGACGTGGGCTCTTGCATATTTAGAAATTGACCATAGACTCACAGTAAATGGTAAATGGTGCATTTATATAGTGCTTTTATCCAAAGTGCTTTAAATAGATTGTTGTGTGCATTACATTCACCCACACACACATTCATACACAGATGGCAGAGGAAATCATGCAAGGTACCAACCTGCACATCAGGGGTAATTAGGGGTTCAGAGTATTGCTCAAGGACATTCAACACTCTGTACTCTGTCACGTAAAGTGTACTTGACATTACTGCTGAGTCCAGACCTCAACCCAATTGAACACCTGTGGATCAGCTTTGGCGTACTGTAGGCTACATGCTGAAGTGACCAACAGAACCTGACCTGCAACCCATCCTGGTTGAGGAATGGGATGCCATCACACAGCAAAATGTGCCAAGATGTTGTGGCTGTGCAGTGATCTTCCACAGAGTTCCCTTACACTGACTGTAAAATTAATAAAGTGTAAAACTTCTCCTTATTTCTGTGGGAGAGTGCAATCATCCAATCCACTAACTAAGCAACTGAAAGCAAGGGTGAATACAGTACCAACCATTTGCCATTTGTGCAAATATTTCGGGGGCGGCGATGCTATACCCACACGTTTAGCTGTGTTTCTCAATCCACGAATGACTGGTCCTTACAAGCTGTACCTCGTTGTAAAGGTGACTAATCAACGATAAAGACGATTTTATTTGTGGACGTGTGGCCGTACCATCCTCTGGTACGGGTCTATATAGTTTTATTTGTGGACGTGTGGCCGTACCATCCTCTGGTACGGGTCTATATAGTTTTATTTGTGGACGTGTGGCCGTACCATCCTCTGGTAAGGGTCTATATAGTTTTATTTGTGGACGTGTGGCCGTACCATCCTCTGGTAAGGGTCTATATAGTTTTATTTGTGGACGTGTGGCCGTACCATCCTCTGGTACGGGTCTATATAGTTTTATTTGTGGACGTGTGGCCGTACCATCCTCTGGTACGGGTCTTGTGTGTTGTGTTTATTTGTGGACGTGTGGCCGTACCATCCTCTGGTAAGGGTCTATATAGTGTTATTTGTGGACGTGTGGCCGTACCATCCTCTGGTAAGGGTCTTGTGTGTTGTGTTTATTTGTGGACGTGTGGCCGTACCATCCTCTGGTAAGGGTCTATATAGTGTTATTTGTGGACGTGTGGCCGTACCATCCTCTGGTAAGGGTCTTGTGTGTTGTGTTTATTTGTGGACGTGTGGCCGTACCATCCTCTGGTAAGGGTCTATATAGTGTTATTTGTGGACGTGTGGCCGTACCATCCTCTGGTAAGGGTCTATATAGTGTTATTTGTGGACGTGTGGCCGTACCATCCTCTGGTACGGGTCTATATAGTTTTATTTGTGGACGTGTGGCCGTACCATCCTCTGGTAAGGGTCTATATAGTGTTATTTGTGGACGTGTGGCCGTACCATCCTCTGGTAAGGGTCTATATAGTTTTATTTGTGGACGTGTGGCCGTACCATCCTCTGGTAAGGGTCTATATAGTGTTATTTGTGGACGTGTGGCCGTACCATCCTCTGGTACGGGTCTATATAGTTTTATTTGTGGACGTGTGGCCGTACCATCCTCTGGTAAGGGTCTATATAGTTTTATTTGTGGACGTGTGGCCGTACCATCCTCTGGTACGGGTCTTGTGTGTTGTGTTTATTTGTGGACGTGTGGCCGTACCATCCTCTGGTAAGGGTCTTGTGTGTTGTGTTTATTTGTGGACGTGTGGCCGTACCATCCTCTGGTAAGGGTCTTGTGTGTTGTGTTTATTTGTGGACGTGTGGCCGTACCATCCTCTGGTAAGGGTCTTGTGTGTCGCTGGCAGTGTCCAGCAGCTCCTGGTATTCCAGCTCCTCACACAGTCTCTGCAGCAGGTTGATGGGCTCATTGAGGGCAGCAGGCATGGACACCCTGGACAGGTCCTTACCTGAGGACAAAACCACAGCTGAGAAGGTGCTCTCTGGACTTGAGATTAATCCGAATTTATAACCGCCTACGATGTGGTAAAAACATGGCTTCCCTGTGGATCTTTGTCGTCATGTTGATGGCTTGACCCCTAGGACGCACACATTAAAAGTTCTTTCTACGGACCACATGACAAGCTTTGTCTATATCCTTGCCTATGATACTGTGGAAGGTTAGGTAGTTCAAAAGTTAATGTTATACAGAATTACTGTATGCACATCCATACAGTAAATAATCTGTTGCTGGTGCAGGACAAAGTAAAACATATCAAAAGAAAGTAATGTCTGTGCAACCAGCTTGATGCTCCAAACAAACTTTACTGTGCAAACAACATTTTGACAAAGTTTTATCTTCCCCCTGTGAACTGTGTGGAGGGTTAACTTGTGACTCCAGTACAAGGGTCTTTTTACCTATGTTGTTGTAGAGGATTTGCATGAGGCCCACGTGGCTGTTGTCTGGGCAGTGGGCAGGCAGGGTGGTGCGATGACCTGTGCTCTTGAGAACAATACTTTTCGGAGCTTTGCTGATGCTGAGGCGGTATTTGCGTGTGGCTGAGTCTACAGCAGAGGAGGTAAAGGAAAGATTTAAAATCATACCATTTAATTTTTTAATAAAAAAAGGAAAAAGAAAGGCTGCATAACATGCATGCTTCACATGATTGAAACCTTTATTTCAGGCGAATCCAATTGAGACCAGGGTCTCTTTTTCATGTACAGTAAGCATCATCAGGTGCAAGAATAGTATGACCTATTCTTTTTATAGCTACTGTATATCTATCTACACACCATGGCCAGCGTCTGGCTCAGAATTGCTTGTGGTTCCGTCACTCAGCCCTGATTCGTCAGACCCCTCAGAGGAGCTGCCACAGAGGACGTCATCACTGGCGTCAAAATACTCCCCGTCATCAGAGTCGACTGCGGTGGGCGGGTCCTCCTGTGACTGCCTGGTAGCCGCTCCAGCCTGAAGAGAGAGCGAGAAGAAAGAAAGAAAGAAAGAAAGACAGAAAGAAATCAAACAAACAAACAAACAAAAGCAGCATGAGATGCTTTTGGAACCTACAAGGCAATGTTAATTTCATTGACTAAAACTATGATGAAAAATGTTCGTTGACTACCTTTTTTCACAGACGAAAACTAACAAAAAACTAAGCTATGATGACAATAACTAAGACTAAATATATTGGTCATGTTATATTTGGTTGCTCTCGGGTGTTGCACTCTGAAAATAGCTGATCTACAGGGCTCACAACGTGTTGCGTTGTGACTTGTGACGCGTTTTGAGCTTGTAGATCGGCTATTTTCAGCACCATCAAGGCCTGCCAAAATCAACTGTAGATTTAGTCGACTAAAATGTTATATGTAGTCGACTAAAAGTAGACAAAAACTACAACTTTTCAGATGACCAAAATATTACTCAAACTAAATGAAAATGTATTCAAAAAGACTATGACTAAACTAAATCAAAATGTGTTGTCTATAAGTGAACCCTGCTACAACATGGTAAGGTTGGTAGAAGATGTGCAGCTTGAGGTTCACCTGGGCCAGTGTGTTAGACCGATGGACGTTATTACTGCTCCAGCCCTCCTGCTGTCTCTGGTGCTCCTGGGTTAAGATGTCATGTACTGACTTGAGGGACGTGTGCACTGATATGGAAGAAACACAACAGGGCTGTTTTTAGAAAACTAAAGGTACAGGCCGCTATGTGGCCCTCACATGTAGAGTTCAGGCCGCTATGTGGCCCTCACATGTAGAGTTCAGGCCGCTATGTGGCCCTCACATGTAGAGTTCAGGCCGCTATGTGGCCCTCACATGTAGAGTTCAGGCCGCTATGTGGCCCTCACATGTAGAGTTCAGGCCGCTATGTGGCCCTCACATGTAGAGTTCAGGCCGCTATGTGGCCCTCGCGTGTAGAGTTCAGGCCGCTATGTGGCCCTCGTGTGTAGAGTTCAGGCCGCTATGTGGCCCTCACATGTAGAGTTCAGGCCGCTATGTGGCCCTCACATGTAGAGTTCAGGCCGCTATGTGGCCCTCGCGTGTAGAGTTCAGGCCGCTATGTGGCCCTCACATGTAGAGTTCAGGCCGCTATGTGGCCCTCACATGTAGAGTTCAGGCCGCTATGTGGCCCTCGCGTGTAGAGTTCAGGCCGCTATGTGGCCCTCACATGTAGAGTTCAGGCCGCTATGTGGCCCTCACATGTAGAGTTCAGGCCGCTATGTGGCCCTCGTGTGTAGAGTTCAGGCTGTGTGGCCCTCACATGTAGAGAAGGTCAAACAAACAAAAAGGCGGGGGATTTATGTAGGCAAAGCAAGTCTGAAAAGGTGGGTTTTGAGTGTGCTTTTGAATGTGGTGAAGGTGGGGGAATAAATAGAGAGATAGGGGAATATTTAAGTCAATGAAATGTCGCCAAAAGTTTGAAGAATCAACGTAGTGCGGGCGTGTCTAACCGCATGCAAATCTGTACAGTATATCTGCCCGTGTACTGCGTGATGTCTCTCTCCTTGACTCTGACCTCTGAGGGACACGGCGCAGATATCCTGATGGATCCTCTTGCCCTCGGGGGAGGTGACGGTGGGAGGAGACGCCTGGGCGTAGATGCAGTCTGGGACGGAGGGGCTGGACGACGTGCCCAGGTGACACGGGCTGCTCAGGTGACTGGAGGACAGCTGTGGGACAGTACTGGACAGGTCACTGGCTCGTTCAACACACTTTTCCAAGTGACGGTATACTGTATGCAATATAAGGCTATGACTTATATTACAATATATATACAAAATCGGATTAAAAAAAGTAATTTTCTGTCATTATTATTATTTATCACCATATTGTTGTGTGTTTTTTTTTTTTTTTTACTTTTAGCAGAACTTTTTTAAATTCGAAAATGCAATTGCTATGTTCTATTTTGGATATGTCACACAAACAGATTCAGGTCTGTATATGTTTTAACTATTATACAAATACGTACAACGGCTATGCTGTATTTGGTTAGCAGCAGCACATACTGTAAACAGATCAAGACTCTTTCATTAATAATGAAAGAGTGATGATAATTTAGTTAGTTAGTTAGTATACTATACAATGAATCATTATATACATTCTTTTTTTTACATCTTTTATTTTTAGGGTTTTCTCTTTTCTGACATAGACACAAGGACAACACCACAGACTTACATACAAGACAGTGTACATATACTATGTAGTACTAACAACAATATAAAAACAACAACAATGAAAACAAAGAAATGAAAATGAATCATTATATACTGACAAAAATGATCATCACTGCTGATTTGCTCCGTCCCCTCCCCTGGATGATCCCCCCACCCCACAGCTTTGCTCACTTCATTTATTATGCAGTTACATAGCACACTGTCTATAGAGTACACAGTAGTACACATGTGAGTGAATAACATGACAAAGCTTTATGGGGATCAAGCTGTGGCACATTCCATCCAGAAGTGACTCACCGATTTAGTTATCCCACGAATAGGCTTTGGATTAGAGAGAGGTTCCAAAGCGTTACTAGGAGGTTGGGATGTCAAATGCTTAAAACAAGTTCCAAATATGTAAGTTTAACACTTGACTTCAATGTCAACTGTCAGAAATCTAAATTCTAAATATTATTATCAAAACATGAATATAAAATTACATTACCATTTACCATAAGGGAACTAGACCCTAGTTGCGCCAATGTTGTGAGTTTGCTGGCATATAAAGGTTAAACATCATCTAAAGGTCTATAGACGAATTCAGAAACGGGTCTCATGGTCACAGCGAACGTATTTCCTGTAGGCGGAGACGACATATCTGCGGTGTAAACAGCCAGCTCTTCTACTACATTGAATGGTAGACAGTCTGCTCAAATGTACTCATTTACCTGCTTTTTACTAACACTAACTTTACAAAGATGCCCAGAACATCGGGATGAACCTGTGTAGTTTATGGCCACAGTAGTGGCAACATTCAACTTTGGAGAAAAATGGAATGTCAAAAAATACACTGGCGGTGGCTGAGAACAGAGTCTGAATTTTCGGTGGTGAGGTAACCACCGCTCCGGTGGTGAGCTGACCACCGGAGCTGAAATAACATTGAGCGGTGGTGAGTAAAAACAGAGAGAAGGGCTGGGGCGGTGGCGGAGGTTTGCTCTTCACCGCGGCTCGTGACGTCATGTTGTAGTTCGGCGGTCACCCCACCACCGACAATCCAGACTATGAATGAGCCTATAGAATAATGGTTGAGACGGCGTAGTGACAGGTCCTGAAAGATACATAACGTCAGTCTAAGGGCCGATTCATACTTTAGAGCCGAATAAAAGTCGGTTCGGCTCTTTAGAGCCTACAATGTGACGTCATTTGAGGTTCGGGAGGGCTGGTACCGTCCTAAAGTCGGCTCTTCGGTGCTACTGAAAATATCTGACGAGCCGAAATCATTTCGGCACTACAGCGCCGAAACAGTGGTAAAATAGGAGTATGAATCGGCCCTTACACAACCCAATCTTTCTGTTGTATGAAAACAAGGCTGCTGTACTTTATACCTCATAAAGTATTTAAAGTATGAGGTATAAATTACAGCAGCCTTGTGTTCATACAACAGAAAGATTGGTTATTGTATTGTGTAAGACTGACGTTATGTATCTTTCAGGACCTTTCAGGACCTTTCACTGCTTCGTCTCAACCATTACTTTGTCCTGAATGGAACAGAACCTTAAGTATAGGGCCTATAATTGCTTGGTAACACCTGTGACCTGCTGCATTTGCTGTTTATCCTATTAAATGTCAAAAAGGCTGATGTGGAAAAAGGATTACTCTGTTAACATTTCCATGGTAACGGAGATGCTAATCTAATTGCTTTGTTAACCTATTCGCAATATTCGATATGTAGAAACTAGTATTTTACAAACATGCTAGTTTTCACCATGTGATCTATATATTTAGATTTAGCTGAATATGGTTAATTAAAAAAAGAAAAAGAAAATAGTTAAATAGTTAAAGTCATTTTACACTCAAGGTGGTTGTTTAGTGTCATTAGTGCCACTTAACAACACTCTTGTGTAAACATATGCTACTTAGATTATTTGAAAACTTTAAAGGGTCAGGAAACTCACATAATTGACCCAGGGTTTAGTTCACCTTTAATTAACAAATCCATTTAAAATCATTTGAAAGGTTATAGGCTAATATTTTCGTCAGTGCTGGTAATGAATCTTACCATTCTGGCCTCGACTCGAGACAGTGTACGACTCTGACCCCAGATCTTTCCCGACTTAGACTTCTTTGGCTTCTCAAGTGATAGATTCTGCATTAGAAAACACAAGGCAAATCACAATAAAATGCCATTCTCGTGCTCTTATGCACTTGTACACCTTTTGGTTTGTATGCAGTGTGCCACAGTATTTCATAGCCCATAGTTTAGCAACAATCTACAGATAAAAGACTTATTGACAAATAAAACTCATCTAATTCTATCCATCCATACCTGCATGCTAATGATGCGCTGCAGGTCTCCATTACTGAAGACCGGGCCTGTATCCAGGGTCTGGAGCTTCTGGACCAAGCGATTCAATTCAGACAGGTCCATTTGACATCGATTCAGCTCTGGGTGAAGGGCATAGATGTATAAAAGACTCTAAATAGACTAAAGTAAAACACTTTTTGCTTAGTGAAGCTCTCACAATGATATCGTTTTTTTTTCCAGACTTGCAAAGACATATTAATTGAAACCTTCACCCATATTCTCAAAACTTTAAACACAAAGCCAGATTTTCAAACTACATTAACAAAATCCAGTCTCTTCTATGAATCACCTCAAAACCATTATCTGTAGGTCTACTCAAAAGTCATCAAACAATGCTTTCACATCATACACATAGCCAGTTACATAACACACTACAGAGCTACCTTAGAGTACATAGAATGTTTTAGATTTAGAACAAACATCCAGGGCATTATTAGTTATTGCATACTGTAAGACAATTAACTCTAAACTAAAATCACTTCACTGTACAGTCAAATAATGTACAGCTGTGCAACTGCTAAATCAAAGTCTTTGCAAGTTGTGTATAACTACCTGAACAGTGTTTTTAGTTTTGCCATAAGAGTGATCAATTCAACAAATGGGTTTATGCTAAAGATTTAGGCTAATGGCGTTTAGTGTTTTAGCTATTGTGAGTAACTATAGGGTGAGCAATGGCTGAGCCTGATATGGCCTTTGAGTCAAACCAACTGGACTCAAAGTTAGGTGTGATTACACAGCTGCTGTGCATGAAAATGAACCATCTCCGCACAGATTCAGCCAGTCTCTGTTATGACAAGTTTTGTGTCTTCTTATTTTCTTGTGACTAACTATTGCACAGTTACAACTACGGCATGGAAAGCAGTGTGTTGGCACTTGGCACATAGGTGGAGAGAAATATAAAGAACTTTGTTGTAAGAACCTTGGCTGTTGTCTGTCCTTCCATTGAGACTGTTATCATTTATATTGCTATAGGTGTAAATGGTAAATGGTAAATGGTGCATTTATATAGCGCCTTTATCCAAGGCGCTTTACAGAGATTGTGCATTACATTCACCCATTCACACACACATTCATACACCGATGGCAGCGGAAACCATGCAAGGCACCAAGTAGCACATCGGGAGCAATTAGGGGTTCAGTGTCTTGCTCAAGGACACTTCGACAGTAACTCTGGGGGAGCCCGGGTTCGAACTGGCAACCTTACGGTTACCATCCAGGCACTCTACCCCTGAGCCACCACCGCCCCTGTGTCTTATAAACGTAATACTTCAAAATCCCTGTTTTAGTTTAGGTTTGTACATCTTCAGAGTATCTTGCAATAGAGAGGAAATGCATGCCAAATGCCATACCATACCTTGAGCACAGCTGTCTGTGTCATGGTTGGTTTGCTGCAGCCAGGCAGACACCTTGCCATTTACACCAGAGACAGCTGAAGGCAACACCCTTGATGTTGTGGTATTCTGGCAATGAGAATAAAGTGACAGAGGAGAGGAGTGGAGAGGAGGGTCAACCCAGGGCTCTGTTTAAGAATGATTCCTAGTTAATTAATAGATCTTTGCTCAGATATAATGTGAATGTTCTTTTTGTTTCCTGAATTTTAATTAAGTTTGTAACACTGGGTGTGTAATAAGAAAAAAAGAAAAACTAAACTATTGCAAGAATATGGAATATGTGTACTGCAAATGAAATAATAATAATTTGCAAAAAAAGTCCTGTGTAAATTTCATTTCATAGTTTGTGCGATTGTGATTACCGAATCTCCATTCCTCCGAGCCAGGCCACCAACAGTTCCATGGAGGAAGCCATTGTGGACCTGTGCTGCCTCATTCCTCTTGTATACGCGGTGGGCTTGTAGCTTCGTTAGCCAGATATAGAAGAGTTCGTGGCTTTTTGCCTGGAGATAAAAGGCCCAAATCATTTCAAGTCACATTACTGTGCATGTATTTGACTTTCAGAGGCACAGGCAGGTTTCAATAAATTGTTCAACAGCAGCTCTTGAATTCATCTCAGGTTTGAGTTTACCTTCATGTGATAGATAATGTGGCCCGCATCCAAGTCGATACGATTTGACTTCTTGTTTACGGACATCACTGCTATGCTGACGTCCAACGAGCCCTGGACTTTCCCCCTAGAGATCTTTGGGGAAGCATATTGAATGTTCACATTCACATTTTCATCCATGAACGTTCACTCATATCTTAAAAAAATGTATAGTGCACTTACATCTTGCTGATTTTTAGAATAGCGCAATATCCCCGCTTGCAAGACAAAGTATCTCTGAGAAAGAGAAGAAGAAAAAATACATTGAGGCTAAAAATAAACCCACTGAAACAATACATCTAAAAACTACACTTTAAGATCTTGAATTGTGATTTCTCACCTTGTGCCAACCTTTGAGAGGCCACCTCCTCCTCTTGAGGAGATATCCCTCACAGATACCTGGTGCAGCCATGTCTTGGAGGGTTTCAGTAGTCTGAATCTCCGCCTGGGCATCTTCCATCACCTCCCAGTCTTTGGAAAAGTTCTTGGGAAAATATTTGAGAATGAATGCATAATGTGGATAATTTATAGTATATTTGTTTCTTTTTCACGATGATGATGCTGAATACAAAAACACTCAAGCAAACATTAACACCCAAACTGCAAAGGGTATAGTATCCATTAGTATACACATGAAAACGCCAAAATAAAGGGATACAAAATAAGGCTGCATTGCATTTATATGCAATGCAGTGCCAATGCAATGCACTTTGGCTGTATAATCAGCCAAAGTGCACAAATTAATAATTAGAGCAAAGCAGACCCTGCTTACTGTTTTGGAAACACCGCCCCATATTCCACATGGTGGCAACTTGAGGTGGCACTGGCAATGAAGGGTAAAATACTTACAGACAGAATACAGAATCTTTATTATTATTATTTATCTTCCTTGTTTTGTTTTAATATACATTTTGTTAGGAAATTAAGAGAAAACACTATGGTACTGGTGAGCCTTGTTAAAAGTGAACACAGAGTGCACCCTTGTGGTTCAAATGAATAGTGCCACATAATCCCTAGGTTGGTTTTCGTCCAGCTCACCGCCTGTGTCATGCATCATCCCCTCTCTCTTTACTCTCTATCTTGTCTCTCTCTACTTTACTAGTAGTGTAGTGTGCTACTGTGCTAAAATGTCTTGAAATACAGTGCAAAGCCCACACGGCCACCTGACTCACTTGTTTTGAGTGACGAGACGAGGCAGTGCTACTACTTCGGGAGTGGTTAGCTCGTTTGTAGCATGTTGGAGATGACTTCTCCGTCTGTGACTCTCTGCGGTCCAGCGCAGACCCGTAAGACTCCATTTTTTGAGTGACCTACAGTATGTCGTTTCTCCCTCGTATCACTGGTTGTGTTGTACAGTGAGATCCGATGAGACCTAGCTGCTACACTTCTCTCATGTCAGGATGAAATGAATCTGAAAGAGAAAGGAATTGCAGTCATTGAATTAAATGCTTTTATGAATGTGTGTGACAGTGATACCTCTATTAACCACTTAAACCCTCTATACTTAGTAATACAGTTGACAAGGATCGGCTCTGTACTTGGTCAGCTCTTTTATTTCCTCTACAGCAAATCCCTTTGCTGAAAATAGCCGACGTTGCTGTGAACTGATAAATCTGCTATATTTAGCAAATATTAATAATGCAATTACAAACTACAGGTAAGAACAGCAGTTATGACAAACGTTCACGAAAATGTCTACAGACAAACTTTGGACCAATATCGACAAAAAGTACATATTTTTTAAGTTAAAAGGTTGTATAAGCCAATGCAAATTGCAGTTTTATGAAAATTCTTCTTCTGTCCCTAATACATGCATGGTAGAGGGTCATGCCAAATAGCACTGAAACCAGTCTTACTTAAATTGGCCAAAGGGGTGCGCTATAGCAATTGTTTGAAAATGAAAACTTGTTTGGCATAATAACTCATGCCTCATTTTGTCAAAAGCACTTGTTTACACATGTGCCTTGACGGAACACATCTGTTACTTTGACCAGTAAGCACCGCCCATTTTGAGCAGTTTGAAAAACGCTTTCAGCATGCTTTTTTTTGCAATTTTTGTGAAACGTTCTACATACAATCTATGGACCATTATCTGAAATCCCAGTTGAAGAGAAGTTTGTACGTGAAAAAATGTAAAATAAATACTTTGAACAGGCATAACTCATGCCTCGTTTGGCCAAAAGCCATGGAACTTGTTTACACATGTGCCTTGACTCATGTGGAACACATCTGTCACTTTGTACGTGAAGAGATTTGTAAATAAATATATATATAGCCTGGGCCGTGGCTCCAGCCAAGGTCCAGGGCAGGCACCTTGGCTGGTAATCCAGTCTGGCAGTGTGCCACGGATTCGACTCCCGATACCGACGGCCTTTACTGCATGTCACCCCCCCATCTCTCTCCCCATTTCCTGTCAGCCCACTTTGTATCTATCCCTCTACAAAAATAATAAAATAAAGGCGAAAACCAAAAATAAAAATATATATAGCTGTGTATATATATAGCTGCAAGCATATCGGATTGGAGGGATCCGATATGTGTTGTCAGGAGCTACTCAACCAGATTGCAGAAGCGGAGCGTGAGGTCAACAAGCTACGTGGCCATCTGAAAACGGAAGAGACCAATTACAACACTCTTATGAGAGGGCCACCGAAGAGTTCCCGAAGATAAGCCTGTTCCTCAGGGAAAAAGAAGAAGAGATCCACCAGACTAAAGACATGTATTACGTATTAATTATAGGCCAGTGATTAGGTATTTTCATTACATGCAGCAATCTTCATTGTATTGTCAGCTTAATGCTTATCACATTTTGCCAGTTTGCCTCACTCACTGAGAGATCTGTTAAAGTATCCTGTGGTTTTGGTGAGTTCAGGGACCGGAGGGAAGCAGCTACTAGGGTTCGATTAGTCTTTCGCCCCTATACCCAGGTCAGACGACCGATTTGCACGTCAGGACCGCTGAGGGCCTCCACCAGAGTTTCCTCTGGCTTCGCCCTGCCCAGGCATAGTTCACCATCTTTCGGGTCAAGAGGGGCCAAGGAATGCAGCAATAGGAAAAAGACTATATGCAATACGCACAATAAGCGGGTCTGTTTGGGGTACGAACAGCTGCAATACAGCTGGGTGACCTAAAGTGGCACTGTTGAGCAGCCTAAAAGGGCCATTCACACTGAGCACTTTAACTGCAGCCAGCCAGAGGTGTTGTTGAACAGCCTGCACCGCTCATCTCACACGGGCGTGATTTTTCTTACTGCTTGGCCCCGCCTTATCGCTGCTTGCAGGTATATTTGTCCTTTTGTTTTTGTTATTGTCCATGTCCTATTATGACCCAACTGGGCAGATGACATCTGAACTCACAGCCTATGGAGAAAGTATTAAGGAAACAGAGCCGGGGCCTCAGTTTAATCCTGTTACCTAATGCAGGTGAGTGGAGAACTCTCTGTACAAGGCAGTCAGTTTCAAGTGACCACTTCACTCCAAATTCACTGGGTCTATTGCACCAGTTGCATAAATGGCATACTGTCTGTATGTACGTGTTTAAGAAGACTAATATAATCATATTTCCCACTATAATGTTTTCTGCACATGTACTGCATTAGAAATGGTTGTCTTAATTTGTGTAGATGAATGAACACCACTGTGGCCAAAAAACAGCTTGTGAAATTAATTCCTTGTGGTTTCTGTGACACTAAATAAAAGCAGTTTCCGAGGCTACTGTGACACTAACTCTGGGGGAGCCCGGGATCGAACTGGGAACCTCATGGTTCCCATCCGGCTGCTCTATTGGCCACTCTACCCCTGAGCAGCCCTGTGTAATTGGACATTGTGTCACTTTGGGCCATTAGAGCGTTCAAAGACTAGTACAATAGCTAAACATTACATCACTGTTGCTTGGAGAAAGGTTATGATTAATTGGAAATGTCCATGTCACACCTCTTCATTCTAATCATATTAAGTTAATTTACTGATCGATATACGCAAGACGGGGCAGAAGGGATGCTTCTTCAATTCATGACATGGAGTCACTAGAATGTACATTCAGAATGATGGCGGGGTTTTCTAAAGGCAATGTAATAATTCCTGCATGGAATTCAATGAATCTTATGTTATATGATGTTGTGCATTCACAGTGTCCCCAGGCTGGTGTAGGAGTTATGCCACTTGCACCAGGCCCAGCATCGCCTGGGAGGACAGGATTAACAGCCAGCACACTAATTGGCTTTTTTCCAGGGCCGTTTTTAGCAACCTGTCACTTGGACGCACAGTAACAAGATCACAAGGCAGAGAACACTGACAACAACAAATAATAATGTGCCAAAGGGGCTACAATTTATTGTTATTGTTGGGCTAAAGTTAGACCTGTACTTTAAGCACAGAAATGTCAAAACCGACAATTCTGTCATTTCTGTGTAAAAGAAGGGAGATGAAAACAAACCTTGTTATAGAAAGTAACAGTTTTGAGTGTGCCATATCACCAAGATACCATTCACCATTCTAGATTATTTTTAATCCTCATAAGAAATTATTTTCAAGCCATTCTTCTCCCCATGCAAACCAAAACTGTTGGCACGATCCTCAGATAGTGAACATGTGTTTAAGTCAAATGATTTTACCGCATGCCTGAAGATGTCTGTCTGTCTGGAGCCAATCTCACAAACCGCTGGACCGATAACCACAAATTCTTGAGCACCCTGCCAGTAGGCCCCAGAAGTACAGTCTCTAATAATTAGTTTTACCTCTAATGTTGTTATGTTGAAACCTTTTACTTTAATTTCATAATTAAAATTCACTGGGGCTGTGATCAGGCTGAAACCTTGCCCAAATTGAGTGTGATTACATCATCATACAGTAGATACATCCGTTACATCGTCGACAATATTGATACTGATTACTGATGTCAAAGGTTCACCGTCATGGAGTCACTCTCTGAACTCCACATTGGAGCCAATGCTGTTCACATTGTGGATCCAGAGATAAACATGATTCCCATTTTGTTATGGCTTTGTGGAATTTGGACATTTTAAGATGTGTATTCATTACCAGTTCATCTTTCTTCCTTGTATTCCTACACTGAAGAGATAACTGGTTAAATAAATAATTAATTAAACTATCTCCAAAATCTCCCATTTAAAAACATTTTCACTGTGTAAACAGTACTGAAGGCACTTGAAGTCACACACAATAACACAACTGAGCCTCTCTGGCACAATAAAGTATCAAATAATTGGCCACTTTTATAGCACAAAAACGCAACTGGGCCTCTCGTTATGCAGCTGCCTCATCATTGCCAAATTGTGCCAATCCAATAGTGTTTTTGCCATTTTTCTAATCTGTGCATTTTCACTGAACTCACACTCACTCTGCAGAGGAAAATACTCCCGCACAATGTCTTCAATTGCAAATAAACATTTAATGGTCATCAGGTGATCTGATCTCTTGTCAGTGGAAAAATCCATCAGCTCTGTGAAACCCTGCACTGTGGTCAAATAGGTAAACTCTTACTCTTACATAAAGTTACACAGTAAGATCTTATGTAACTTAACCACATAAACCTATAGCATTTCTATTTTGGGGAAAATGTTCTACAGCACAGATTTGGTGTAGACGTAGAGGGAAAGAAGGAGGACGTCCGGTATTACCAGACAAGTCTGGGATGGAGTACCCTGGGGATCTCTGGGCAATGAAGTAGCCTATAATGGTTTAAGTGTTTAAGAGTCCATTTTCATACTGAATGAACAGTAAAGATTTGACAGTGTATTATGCTTCATTATATACGTTATATATGTTGTCATATTCAAAACAGAGATGTCCCCTCTCCTGTTTCTATGGTTTGGTTTGCTAATACATAAGGATAGAGAAGGATGAGAGCAGCAGGAAAGCATGTGGTGGAAACAGGATAAAAGGATTTGCAGGCTTCCAAGATTGCTTACTCAAAGGCCCAACGAAAAGAACACGTCAAAAACCTTCATGTCATGCTTTGGGTCTGATGTGAATTCTGCAGTGATACAACAATATCAAATAAACAATGGACAGGTGCACTGACCCACATGAGAGAGGCAGAGCCAATTAGTGAAATGTTAATGTGAACTGGAAACAAGATACTGGTGATAGAATTCTACAATGTGGAACTTGACTCGATTAGCCCAATTAATTGATGGGACAGTGAGTCCATAAATCAAGAACTGAATACACAATAGAAACTATGATCCTCAATACTGACTTTCAGATCTGAAGACTGCAGTCAAACTTTTGCAAGTAGGATATTAATTTTTTTCCCAATCAATAACACTTAAGATTCATAGACAGCAGCTTAATTCCAGATGACATGTTCATTTTCATTGGCCATAAAGCCCTCAAACTGGCACTTATAGGGGACATGGGAATGAAGTGACATCCACTGCTGGAGTGCTGGTCGTATAAGATAGCATTAATGTTGACAACACCTCAGCACCTATCAAATTTGTAGAGACCGTCGAAAGAAACAAAGATTTTGTAATAGCCTACAAATTGGCAATAACAAGAAAATGCATGTTTCAAGTTTACAACAGATCCCATCTGAAGTTGTAGGCTATTAGAGAAGTTGAAGGGAAATGCATGTAGATCTACAGTATAATTTATAACACTGAAGGCCATGGGCATTTGATGTTATCCAGATTCCAGACCAGGGTGTTCTTATCTAAAGCCCATTATAATTCTCTCACACGGTCCCCAGACACCTACAAAGTAAGGTTCAGCTTTCGCCAACATCAATGCGTTCAAGTCCTTTAAACTTTTTATTATAAAGTAAAGTAAAGACTGTTTCAAACTCGCGGAAAAGTAAACATCAATATGTTCTTACCTGAAATTCGCGTCGGACTGTCATGGTGTTATTTGAATCCTCTTTAGGCTAATTGATGTATCCAGCGAACTGAACGCGTTGTCATTTGATAAACCGTACAGTCATACGACTCCGAGTCGGACATACTTTTGCCTACGGATTGGGGGTGGGGTGGGGGTGAAAAAGTCAAGTAAATGTCCCGTCAACGTAGGCTAATCACTTAAAATAATCTCTGCGTCTGTCCCATTACCTCTCAATGGGCGACATGAGCGCCCTCCAAATCCAAGGAGAGCAGTGCGTCGCAAGGAAGCGCAGCGCCATGCGCAATGTGTCCAGGCAGGGCATTATCCGCATTAGCTGGAATTACACGTATGTCTGTAGAAGAGTTGACATTCTACTGTGGCATCGTATGATGATAGCCAGCGACGTAGAGTCTGTGGGGGCCACGGGGCCATGGCCCCCATGAAGAATCCTAGGGCCCCTTTCGGCCCCCATGAAGATTTTCGTGGACATTTTACATTTACATTACATATTTTCTGGGAATTCCGAACATTTTGGACCTCTCCGCCGGCAATCTGAGAATCCCATCGTCAAATATTCGGGAAAACAGCGCCTCCCCTGTTGTTCCTCAGGCAACAGTCTGTCTTGAGAGACACCGGCCGTCCAAGAGGTGTTAAAAAGTGCTAATCTGTTTCTTTTGTAGTTGTTCTTGAGGCGTGACATAAAGGGCGCGTTCGGAAATACCACACCGGAGCACACTCGCCTATTAGTTTGCATTGCACAGTGGGCTCAGTGCGCTATTTCCGAACGCGCCCAACACTGATCAAGAATTCACCAAAGAGACCTAACCACAGACTAGTGAGACTACACACTGACTCGAGAAAAGACCCATATCGTCCAAAATAGGCTGATCAGTCGCTGTCTGTGTATAGGCTAATTCAATGGTAAAAGTATGCTAAAGAACTCATTTTTAGACCATTTGGGAAATAAATAAATAAATAAATCCGCGGCGGCGGCCTCGCTTCGCTCGGCCGCGACAGTCCCCCCCCAACGCAATTCTGTAGCCTACCCAAAGGTACCCAAGGTACGCACCCGCCGCCAGCTATGATCTCTCTCTCTCTCTCTCTCTCTCTCTCTCTCTCTCTCATAATAAAAAATAATATATTCCTGAAAGTCCTCACCTTGGCTTGGACATTGGCCTATAGAAGCTGCTTTAAAAGTACCAGCGAAAACAACTTAATTTTTTTCCGCGCTGCGGCGGGGGGGGGGGGGGGGGGGGTGCGGGGAGGCGGGGCTGCGGGGGGGGGGGGGGGCGGGCCCCCATGAGGATTGATCAAACTCTTCGGCTCTGATGATAGCACTGCCATCTGCACTTATCCATACGAGGTTTCCAAATGATCCTAACTTTGTGAGAACAAATTTGTTCTGATTTGTAGTTTTTGTACTGATGCATACATGGTAGCCTATTGCTTAGCCTAGAAGTCAGGAATAAATACATCTGGATTAAATTAGATTGTTTTTAGATCAATTTGATTAGTTCTATAGGCTATAAATTATAGTCAATAGATTTGTTTATTCAATTTAGAGATGTGGGCAGTAAAAAACACTGCCATCTCTGCACATTGTTAAAAGGATTTTATGGTGGAGTGTGCATGTATACCTATAGGTCCGACAACACAATTTGCTAATCAACTAAAACGGGTAAAAATATTACTAGTAATAGTATTTGTAATATTGTCACCAAAATCCCTTTACTAGTGGACAACATTAGATCAATAAAAGAATCACAAAGTTGTGTGATGGAACGACAGTAACCAGGATATAATTTATTTGTAATATGACAGTTACTTTCTTAAATAAAACAAAATCATGAACAAGCAGGGCACTGAAATGATGGAGTTCTTGCAACACTGTACACGGCAAGAACTCAACAGTGGCAGGGGTCAACGCCTGCCACTGTTCTTGCAGTGTACTACAGACAGTGTTGCAAGAACAGCAGATATAAAAGTGGGCATTAGGTCAAGTCTGCAGACTCCATCGTTGTTCCAGCAAGGTGCTTATATGCGGTCGGTTGCACACAAAGACTTTGACTGGATTAAGCCGTCCCACACAAATGCACAAGACTGACTCAAATCTTGACAATTCAGCTGGGACAGCAGCACTGGTGTCAAAACAAGGTGAAGACAAGTCCAAATGCACGTCTCAACGTCGGCCTCCTTCTGCGTCACAACGATGCTGCCTAGGCAACAGTTCCAGGTACCTTCCCGAGGAGGACCGAAACTCTACACCGTCTCCTCCACCTTGGGAGCTTCCTGCTCGCCGCCGGCCTCGGGGCTCTGCTGTCTGACGTACTGCTGCAGCAGGGCCGACAGGTGAGCCGGGTGCCGCTGCAGCAGGGCGGCTGTCCGCGAGGTGAGCATGGTGAGGCCGCTCACCAGCTCTCCCTGCACCACGGAGACCGACGGCAGCCTGGAGTAGCTCAGCAGCCCCTCTGGACTCAGCAACGTGTTCTCGACGCAGGCTCCTGTTGGACAGGACGGGGGAGATTAGTGGCACTGTGACACCTTGATCCAGACTTAAACCCTATAGAATTTGTTGACCAGTGGCGGGGGTCTAGTTGGTCCCCCCTTTCTTCTCTCTGCACCAAATCTTCTATTTTCACAAATGTTCACCTATTGTGACATGCTGAGATAGTCAGTGCTCAGCTCTTGCTCTTTTTCAAGATATTGTGAGCCAACCTTTTGCCTACGTTCTTCAAGGTCTGATGATTCACTTTAGAATGGAGGGTGGAAACTATAGTAATATATCCGTTACAGGGCATATAGCAGGGGTGGCCATTTTGTAGTTCAACTCAAAAAAAGCCCATCGAGATTTACAAAAATATTTATGGTGAATAATGATTCATGAACATACACACACATCTGTGTACGGAACGCCGATCCGACGAATATGCCCATATAGCATAAAAGGACACAGGCAGGTAGACAGAAAGATACAGAGTAACCACATATGGGCATGAAAGGGACACGGACAGACATACGGACGGGTACAGCTTAACCAGAGGGCATGCATTTCCAACAGGCATAGGCCTAGTAATGTAATGACTAATACATTAATACTCATGCTACGATGTAACTAATATTGATGGTTAAAGGATAATGGTTTTGCCATTGTTAACGTAGCCATTGAAATTTCAAAACGGTCAAAAGCGTTTCTCCTACTTACAGTATGGTGAAAAGCAAATACATTCAGTCATAGAAGATTTGTTTTTTGGCTTTTCTGATAGTATCAAGTGAAGATTGACAGGAGAGAAGGGGAGAGACATGCAGCAAAGGTCGTCATGAACGGGACTCGAACACACGACGCACTGTTAGGCCAAAGCCTATATGTGGCATGCGCCTGGACCATTTGGCTAGCGGGTGCCCAATAGAACTTTATTATTGTCCATAAAAGAGTTCAAACAAGTCCCAGAGCCGTACTGTTTGGTTTGGGCAAAACAAACCTGGGCATTGTAGTTTTTCCTGCATGGAACAACTTTATAAAGCAAATGCAGGAGCTTTCAAAATGTAAAAATGGCAATGTGCAGGCACAGGGATGGACAATGAAAACCATCCGTGACTTAAAATTGTTCCAGGAAACATTACAATGCAATTATGAATTATGCTAACCAAATCAACAGTACAGACTCGCCGACTTAACATTTTCTTAGACAACAATGGAGTTCCATGAACGAATATGAAGTATGAACTATATTTGTTTTGGCAAGACAGGCCGTGAGTGCAAGTACCAGATGTTGACAACAAAAAAGGACAGTGCTGGCGACCTGCCAGCACACACCAGCTGGCTGGCGGGTGTGTGCCAGTCAAGGCGTGACTGGCACCTGAGCATGGGTCCTGCAACTTTGTTGTGCTCAAAGCAGCAACACTGCCAAAATAGGGTAAGTGGAAACTGGTGTTCCGTTACGCAGTCTAAGAGCATTATTTGGTGTCAGCCCTGGTACAAACCACTACCAACATAAGCGATACCCACATGTTCCTTACAAGTTACAAGTTAACCTTTTTGTAAAGGTAACCATCAATGAGAATGATATAAAATACCAATTGGTGTTATTGAGGGGAGAAATAATCGAACAAACCTAAGTTTCCGAAGCTTTTTAGGAGTTTATTTTTACAAAATAAAGGATGCCAGGTTGATAGTGGTTAAAATAAAGTGCAACAGATGCACACATGTGGTAGGGGATTCTGTAGAGATTCTGTGACATACAGTACATACCTAGTAGAACCATCTGAGGGCTGCCTTTCAGTGTCAGCAGCAGTTCCTTTGCTTTTGGCTCTTTACTGACAACCAACACTGTGTGGCCGATGAAGAGAGGCAACAAGTTGCAGTATATGCTGTTTTGGAGAAACGGCCTCATTACCTGAAAATAACACAAAGAACATTTTACTTATTTAAAAAAATAAAAGATCTACAACATGATTAAAATACTTGGTAATCTAAGACCTGATTAGAGAAGAGATAATACAAAAAAAACACAATTATTAAGAGATTTGGACAATCAGAAGAACCCTCAATTTGTTCTTAGTTGTAGCCAGTTGAGTATTTGTCCTAGAGTGTAGTACCTCTGTATTTAATAGAAAACGGACTATGACTAACCTCGCATCACCAGGATTTCCACCTCAGAGGAAAGCCTGGCCTGATTACTAAATTGCTGTGTGATCCGGTCGGAAGCGGATAATATCTTAAGTCATGTTCTAGCTATTGTTTTGTAGTCATCAGGCCGGAACCCTCAAACCAGAACTTCCTTTCCATCAAACGGGAAGAATAATACCTTCCCAATAAAAGCGTAGTTTCACTTTGATTGATTGATTGATATATTTATTAACAGTTTGCAGAATTACAGTACATTTCAAGCACAACTCATTACAAAGACCGTTAACTGTGAGTGGACGACCCAATAAAGCATTACACTTGTTTACAAGAGGGTCAACCTTGTTCAAATCATCAAAACATTTAGAGACGTACAAATAGACACTTCTATATAGCCAAAGAAAGAGAGAACAGGAATTCATCATAAAGGAGGTAAAAAGGGAAAAGAAACATATACAGTGAGGGGGAAAAGGGTTTCTAAAATACAAAATAAATATAAATGTGAGTGTGCTTTCCAGAGACAGAGACTATTTAGCGCCTGTATACCTTTGTTATCCCACAGGGAAATTCTATTCTCATCTCATTCTACGAGAGAGCGAGTCACCCTTTTATTGGGAAGGTATTATTCTTCTGGTTTAAGGGAAAGAAAGTTCTGGTTCGAGGGTTCCAGCCTGATGACTACAAAACAATGACAACAACATGACGCAAGATATCATCCGCTCCTGACCAAATCATGAACACGAAAAGGAATGCTGCCTAGGTTAGATCATGACTAGTATGAAAAAAGGGATGGGGGGGGATGCCTGTCTAGTGTTGTATTTGTGTATTTGAGAATTTGTTTGAAAGTAATTACTAAAAGATTGGGAATGGAGTTGGGGGTATGCATGTTGATCTGGAAAACAGAAAGTAATTTTAGCTTTTTGAAAAGTGGAGCAGAGTGGTCGAGACCTCGAGTCGTTTTGAAAAGTGGAGCAGAGTGAGTAAATAAAGCTGTAATATAAAGTAAGCAGAGTCACTAGACCACTAATTTTCCTGATGACACCAAGCGATCTACAAACTTTGTTAGAAACTAGATTGATGTGTTCTTTCCAGCTTCTCCAGAGTTTCTCATCTACTAAAACTCAGAAGAATTTTACAGAGGAAACCTTTCTCAATAGTAATTTGTGTCTGTACAAAATTAGTTTTTTCCACCAAAGACAATAACATTTAACTTTTTTACAGGATTATTTGCTTAGTTGGAAGTGGAACCACATAGAAATGTGTTCCATGCCTTTGTTCGCCTCAGATATGAGGAAATTAATGTCGGTGTGTTATAATTAAACTGGTGTCATCTGCGAAAAGTAGGTACAGAAGGCAAATCATTACTATAAAGAAGAAATAATAAGGGACCCAAAATCGACCCTTGGGGGACTCCAGACAATAGTGTTGCCCTGCCTTATACTATATCATTTACTGAAACATATTGTTCTCGATCAAATACATAACTCAGATGTAGGTGTGTGTGCGAGCGTGCCTGAGAGAGAGGTTACACCAGGCAACAGCAAAAATTTGTGAAAAGCTAAATGTGGATTAGTGAAAAGTACAAATGGCTAGTGAATTGGGACACCTGCGTCTATCCACCTCTGTGACTTTTGCATGCCATGTTCTAAATTGCTATGGGCAAGGAAGATGTACCTCATTGGGGATGAACTTGATGGTGATTCCATGTTTATGAAGTCTGCGCTTGAGTATTAACATGTCTTCAGCATTGATGGAATTATTTTGGACAGCAGCAATCATCTTGCAGTCCTGAAATGCAGTCTTTACTTCCTTCTTTAAAAGCAACATCAGGCCAGTTTCCTACAGACAGAACAGAAGTCGGAGTCAATTTGTAGAGAAGACAGAATTGTACAGGGGAGGGAGTGGCTCAGGCGTATATCAATTGTACGTTCGAGCATAGACATGGTAACGCACTGCCTGCCTCTGATTGACCTACCGACACTGCCCGTCTTGCCAGACTGTACAGTCCTCCGAGACGCAAGGTTACTCCGTGGTGGGAAATAATAAAAGTACAAGAGAATGACAGCTTGGCACACGTGACAGTAACTTTTTGTAGAAGAGGCAAACTAATATTGTTTATGCCGTTTGCTTTGATTGAATGATTGATTGAATACGTATTTGTATGATTTGGGTGCGTTCTAAATTAAAGTGTACTGTACACATAAAATAAACGGCATAAACAATATATTAGTTTGCCTCTTTGACAAAACATAAAAGTTACTGTCGTGCGAGCCAAGCGGTCATTCTCTTGTATTATATCGTACTTTCCCACCACGGAGTAAGCTTGTGGCAGACTCTGGTAAGGCCGGCAGTGTCGGTCACAAATGTATTCACACATCAAACTGAAACATTAAAAGAAACTGAAGATCTCAAACTACTTACCTCTTTAACTGTTACGATTTTGGGTGGATAAGCACCCCGGGGAATAGGTGGTTTGGGGGGAATGTATTGAGTGACAGCCATCAACTTTTGTTTTAAAATGTGCATGGGCTTTTTGTGTCGAGTCACAGCCTTGGACATATGCCGCACACTCTGTGTTAGGGGCAGCCATCCTAAAAAGTGAGAAATCATACATTTTAGGTCTTATACTGTAGTTACAATTTGGCGGTTAGAGGACATTTTTGGTATCTTTTCTTGCGCTTAACGCACAGATAAGGAAAACTGCAACATCTCAAAGTGTTATAGTATAATGCCCTGGGTCAGTCAGGTGATGTCATGCCTTTGAGAACACAAAGCACATAATGCCTAGCTCTGATCCATAGCTCTGCCTTTTGCAAAGGCATTAAGAGTTATGGAATGGACCCTGGAGCTAATAAATGCCCATGCATGTGGTTAAACATATGGGTAGAATACACAAACCCTCCTCCAACTGATACAATATTGTTTCGCTTTACTTTGATATTGTAAGTAGCTTGTTTACATGGATGTGTACATGTAGCCATAAGCCATGATGTATCTCTGTTTACCATGAGATATCAGATATCTAAGAGAAATAGCAATTATTAGTAAAGTGAACTCATATTTTGCACAGTCAGACAACACATACAAGCGTTCTATAAAATGACCTGGATCTTACTTTTTTTTAATCACTTGCCTACATGTAAAATATGTCATATGAAACCGTATATTTACCTTGTTTAGGGAACAGCCTTCCACACAAGGTCGCCGCCATCTTTGTCAGGGTGAACAACACGTGACCGCGCGTGCCGGTATCATCGTTGACGTGTTGTTTTAATAATCGATGACTTAAATCGCTTTCTCTGTATTTCTACCCCGGAATTTATGATCGGAATAAGATCGTTGTGCCTCTTCTACGCATTATACGCAAACCAAACTAAAACGTGACAATGTGATATACATTTACAATACGTCATGTAATATGTTATATGTAGGCTGCACCATAGAGTTATAACTCTATGGGCTGCACAAAACACATTTTGTGTCATGTTTTACGTAAGGCAGGACAAGGCAGCGCGGTGACGTCGCACATCATTTGGTGCGTGACGTTGTACAACAAGCATGAGACGCACACTCAGTTGTGTTTTGAGGAATCAAATATTGAGGAGAAGTGCACCATATCCTGCTTCTTTGGCAGCTCGTCGTCAAATTATTTCCCATTTTCGGTTTTGCACAACATCAACGAGTGATACTACAGCCATGGATCTCAGTGGTATGAGGAAAAAATACAAAGGAGACGAGGAAGTGAGTATATTGAGTCGACTGTTGCATTTTAATTTCTATCCTCAGTTAACCCTATGAGTTAACCTTTGGTCACTTGCGTCCAGTGGGCAGCTTCATTGTTGGTCTAGTTCACTGGCCTTGCAAATGACATGCAAATTACTTTGTATATGAATGGCTGTAGATACATGATTGATCATTGAATGCATTAAATGCATGCAGCCTAAGGGAATATCAGCCTTGCTAGAAGAATGGGAGTTGCACTGCCTCATCTAACCAGCAGAGAAGAAATAAATAGCGGAAACCAATAACGTCATATTTAACTGACTAGAGAGGTGCAGGTGCCCATTCACATTGGGCACTGGCGTACTTGGAACGATGCAGGTTGGAAATGCCCCCCCCCCCCAAAGTTATTCTGACTCTGTGTCACTTACTCCCTTTTATACCCATTATACCATATATGGAGTTCTTTGTCAGGCATGCCCAAATATGGAGTCTATGCAGATGTTAGAAGTAGAACAGGCCAGCTTCAAATATGGAGATCTAGGGGGTGATCAGGTGTGATCAATTTTCCGGATCCTGGGAAGAGGCTTTTGTGCTGGTACTGGACAACCGGCTATCTGACAGACTCGACACCGGGCACTGCACTCCCTGTGGGGGTGTGGAACGTGTGTGTCAAATTTTAAGTCGGTGGGGCGAACGGTTCTCAAGTTGTGTGGATTACAGACGTACGCACGTACGTACTGTACACACAGACGTGGTGCAGCATTTATAGATAAGATTGACTGATGTGGTCTGTGGTGATACTACGGTCTTCACAGTGATGATCTGTGTGTGTTTCTGTGCACTCATCTGGTAATTATTTCATTTCACAGTGCTTTGAGGAGAATCACCTCACTTCCCTGGACCCAATCAAGCAGTTTGGTGATTGGTTTGACCTTGCCACACAGTGCCCTGAAATTGGAGAGCCAAATGCCATGTGCATTGCCACAGCTACTAAGTTAGTACCAGCAGCTTTGCCAGTGAATGTCACTTTATTTTCTCATTTCAGTGTCAGCATTATTGTATTTCTTTAAAGGGACGGGCTTCCTTCTGCACGTATGGTGCTGCTGAAAGGTTACAGCAACGAAGGCTTCCGCTTCTTTACCAACTATGAGAGTCGAAAGGGGGGTGAGCTGGTCAGTAACATCTTTATCCTGTCTGTCTGTCTGTATTTAACTGTCTGTCTGTCCCTCTCTTTCTCTCTATCTATCTCATTCTCTCTCTATCATTTAGAGGTTTTTTTAACAAACTTTTGTGTCCACTAGGAGAGCAACCCTTATGCCTGTCTTGTCTTTTACTGGGAACCAATGAACAGACAGGTAGGTACAGCTGTGCTGGCCTGTCATATTCTATTATTATCATATTCTATCTTTACAATGTATGTCATGCTAACAATAATGTCAATGAATTTCCATTTAGTCACTCACACTCACACATAGCTATGTCCGGACACCATTGACCCCACAGTCCCACTCCCCATGTGCGACATAAGAGCAAAACGGTCTGTACATTTAATTTGTATGCCTACAGATTCGCATCGAAGGCAACGTGGAGCGCATCCCATACCAGAATTCCTGTGATTATTTCCACTCCCGGCCCAAGAGTAGCCAGATCGGGGCTGTCGTCAGCAGACAAAGCACTGCGGTTCCTAACAGAGATGTAAGACCAAAACGAGTACATCTGTACATCATCTCTTTTATTTATTTATTTATTTTTGCAATTTCCAGCACATGTAGACCAAGGGTTCCCAAACCTTTCAGGCCACGACCCACCAAAATAATCATATTTGATTGACAAGCACTTGGAATTGTAGGCATTACATTTAGTTTGACTCGGTTCAAAAGACAAATATTGTGAAAATAGCTGAACTACAAGCTCACAACGCCACACTGCAAAGGCGTTGTGAGATTGTACATTGGCTATTTTCACAATGTTTGCCTCTTAAGTATTATTTATTTGACAATTTGGCCAATTTGGTATTGAAAAAGTCTTAAGTCATTCAATTGTCACTTTAGAAATGTGCAGAACTGCAGATATCCTGTATACATGTATACTGTATGGTGGTTTGTTTACTGTTGAGTGATAAAACAATGTTGCATAAGCTAATCACCTGCACATACGTGTAACTGTGACAGATGTAGGGAAATGTCTGGAATTAAAATGTGTCTTTGTGAAAGGAAGCCTGTGGCACTGGCTTGAGTGATTTTACAGAATTCTTTCTCACAGTACCTGAGACAGAAAAATGCAGAACTGGAGGAACGGTACAAGGATACAGATGTGCCCATGCCTGATTATTGGTGAGTACAAGATTCTGCTCATTGTACCGGTAGTAGTAGTAGTCGTCACCGTCACGCGTTAATGTAGTCAACTTACGTATACATAATGTACTGAGTGTCTGTGTGTCCTTGCATTCCTTTGGCACAGGGGCGGCTATATTTTAAAGCCATACTATATGGAGTTTTGGCAGGGTCAAACCAACAGGCTTCATGACCGCATCGTTTTCACAAAGCCCCAGAATGGAGAGTTGATGCAGGAAGACTTTAAGCACCCTGCAGAGGGTGGCTGGGTATACCAGCGATTCTCCCCTTGATTAAAGCTACAGTCTGTAAGTAATAAAAATAAAAAGGCGAGGGTTTAAATGTCTCAATGGAAGAGTACGGAGACCACCTCCAATCACTGCAGATGTAATATATTATATTTACATGTTTTATGTGTGTGTGTGTGTGTGTGTGTGTGTGTGTGTGTGTGTGTGTGTGTGTGTGTGTGTGTGTGTGTGTGTGTGTGTGTGTGTGTGTGTGTGTGTGTGTGTGTGTGTGTGTGTGTGTGAGAGAATCACCTTGATGTTGACTTAAGGCCTATTCATACTTCAGTTTTAGGTGATAAGGTGACCACTGAAACGGTGATTCGTAAAAACAGAGATGTGTTTAGGTGAGCGAGTCGCTTACCACCGCGGCATGACGTTGTAGTTGATGTTGTAGTTTTCGGTCGTCACCGTATCACCTAAAACTGGAGTAACTATGAATAGGCCTCTAGAGATATATGGGATTTAGCGTAACTAGTCAAATGTGATGTTTTTGTCAACCAAACAGAACCATAGTAATGTATTGCAGGATTCCTGTGTTTGTTTCCATGGTAACCATGGGTAATGGTAGTGGTGATGCAGCCTATGTACAGTAGTACAACCTAGGAACCAGCAACTTTCTGTTGTATATGAATATGCACAAAATTCATAATATGTGACATGCACTGTCTGCCACAGGTAAGCAAAGTCTATCCACTTGCTGCAAGTTGCTGGCAGATAAATGATTGACAGTTAAATGGGTCATTCATTAGTAATGCTGTTGACCTCTGGAAGCTGTGTCTGATGCCATGAAAAGCACAGTTCCTTTTTTCAATTGTGCATTCAGCCTAATATAGTAGTTGAATAGCCTTGCATTTCAAGATGTGTATTTAAGTGGCCTGATGTTTCTCTTTATTGTTCACAAATTCACCCTAGCTCACTCTTAAATCTATGTCCATGCAACGGCGTGCATCCAACTGCCTTTTAACAGAGAGATTAAAAGAGCTAGTGTTATTTGTGCCATGTTTCTTCAGTGTACAATGCAGTTTAATGAATCAATGTAGATGATGTTATGTTTTTTTTTATAGTCCACTGATTGAAGGAAATTGGATTTGTTCAATTTTCAGTGGCACTTGTCAAATGTGAAAATGTCTCAATAATAAATTTATATTTCTAAGTCAAGACTAGGTTCCCTTCTTGCCAGTAGATGTCAGTAGTGCAACACCTGACGGCCTGTAGATGAGGGCAAAATACCTTCCAGACTCAAGGACCTTTTCAAAGTATTTTGTGGTGGACCTCTCTACAGAGCTCAGAGTTCTACCCCCCCACCCACATTAATATGGCATTACTATTTCTATCATTGCTGCTTTGAGCTTTACCCACTGAGAATCTCTTACATAATTAAACCATATTACATTTTTATTTATTGTAGGCTGCATGCCAAAAAAACACCACACCACACCACATGGCTACATGATGGTGGATTTGGCCAAACCTTTTCTTTATTTATAGCTAATACCAAATCATCTTTGCCCAGCCCCTGTGCTGGGGAGGCCTGCCTCAAGGTTTGAAAACCTCTGGAATTGACTGAACAAAAGACTAAATATTTTTACGCACTTTATTACCAACTGGAATGGAACGGTCCCACACCTGGAGTCACATGATGCGGAATGTCTCATTCATATTCTAATCTAATGTAATGTAGAACCTAGCATTGGTCCATCTCACGCTGGTCTCCCCTTACCATCACCATGCCAACACAACCTCAGACATCACACAACTTGAGCTCAGATAAAGTAACATCCACGGCTTGGCTAGAATTCCATCTAAAGTAATAATATCCACTCAAAGTAAGGTAAGCCCCACAGTCCTTCGTTTTAACCCCATTAACCCTGGCATCCCCATTTTGTGCGAAGTGAGTCAAAAGTAGCAGATCTAAAAGCTCATGTGTCTTGATTTGACCCGTTGTGAGCTTGTACTGTACATTGGTTATTGTTTTTGCTATTCCTTGTACATTGAAGTACTGTATGCTAATATTGTTTCTATTGGTGACACACCAGAGCGCTCCCTACCCCACTGACAACCAATCACAAGCCGATTTTTGAAATGGTCATCTACATAAACAAAATTTGTGTACTGTATATAGGCCCTAGGGCTTAGGCGGTGGTGAAGCCCATTTTGAGATTTGACATTTTACAGAAAAAAGCAACTAGGATTCCTTCGTACCAACACATTAACACATTTATTAAAAACAAAGTACTATTTTCAAGTTAGGATTTCTGAAAGTTATCTTTCATAGTATAAATGAAATTATTTAGTTATACATAACTGATACTTTTTTACATTTTATAAACATATGTCATCACACAACACACTTTAATTTCCTTGATCTACGAATCTCCCCTGTAATTTGCTTGCACGTATGTGATGTGTGTCTGACATTTATCTGTCCTGGACATTAAAAAAAGCACATTTTCATTATAAAATGCTATACATCAATTTTAGCAAAAACATTTTTTTAATTTAACTCTTTACTTAATTCTAAAACCGATGATTTCATCCACATGTTTATCTGGTAGGCAAATATGGTATAATAGCAAGTAACTTAAATGACAAAACAGAGCTTCATTCTCCTGTCCCGTTATTTTGTAAAAATAGGCACAGCTTTTCTTTAAACAGTGGACATCTCATTTTGAAGCGAGAATTGCAAAATGGCCCCAGTGCTATGCCCCAGTGCCTCGCATGCATTCCCTACCTTACTGTGCAGTAGGTAATGTTTCTATGGTCTCTTTGCTGATAGCAGCTGCTTGTTTGTATAGGTGTGAGTGAGACTCCATTGGTTACAGTATCTACCTGGGTGTGGTACCTGGTAACAAGTGTTTATCCAAGTTGCACGTTTGCAGATTTAGTGCCAGTTTGGCTGTGCTTGTGTATTTTCTTTTTAGCCCTCTTACTGTACTGTATATACTTTTATGATTGTGACACTGACATATGACACGTGTGTGTGTGTGTGTGTGTGTGTGTGTGTGTGTGTGTGTGCACGCACGCAAGTGTGCGTACGCACACAGAAAATTGGTATGTATTTATAGACCATAAAAGCTTAATTTATTCTTCACCGTATGACGGTATCACACATAATGAATAATAGCTTTTCACACTTGGCTTATTTGTTGTTTTTATGGTTCTCGTCGGTGAGACTATGCTCAGGGAAGAGGTTTGGGTTCTCGGCCAGCGTGGCACGGACCTTCTTCTTCTCTTTGAAGCGGCCAGAGTGGGACACCTTGACGTGGCGGCCTTTGGTGGCAGACTTATCCACAATCTTCTCCAGTCTGGCATTGAACTGGCTGTCCATTGCGTCTGTGCATGGAGGTGGGCCGTTGCCGTCCTTATTCCCAGTGTTGCTGCCATACTCGGCTGGGATCTCATACAGAACCTTGGCCTCACTCTTCTTCTTGCGCATGAAGGTCAGCTTCCACCAGCTAGGTTCAGCCATGGCACAGACAGAGACTGGGAGACTGACCTGCAGAGTACAGGGTGCATGCTTTGTTTTATCACTTAAGCCTTAAAATCATACTGGTAAATGCGGTAATACAGAAAGACATTGAGATTGCCAAGAGCAAATATACACAAGAAGTTTGTATATGTTTGTTTGGAAATATGTGATCGTTATTGTCTTTGTTTATATTGTACGTACTAGCGTGCAGGCTTGAAGCTCATTCTAGACAAATATTGACATATCTTTTGGTACCATATCTGTATCAGGATCTTAATGCCAGATGTAACTTGAACCAACATGGTTCATGCTTAATTAATTTTGTCTTTACATCTATGGTCTTATTATTATTATCCATTGCAATATATACCAACATAACCTGTATTACAGTGAATCATGTTTAGATAAGTTTTATTTAGATCATGCTGTGATTCAGAATTATTGTTACAATGTAATACACTAGAACTCCTATTATTAACTGCCTTACAAAGCAAAGACGTTGAGTTAAGCCTTAGTAGTAGTAGTAAAAATAATAATACATTTATATTATATTATTTTATTTGTATTGCACTTTTCATTCACAGGGATTCCAGAGTGCTACTATACATCGTTAAAACATAATCAATCATAGAAGGTTAAAAGCAGGTTTTAAACAGGTCAAGCACAAAAGGATGGTGATTACACAACAATCTAACATTAAAAAATTGGTCAGTGACTAACAATATCGTACGGCAAAGTATACATTTGGCTTCATTCTCTATAGGTTGTGTCAAAATTACACAACCTGCCTTACAAACCAAACGACATCCATGGATGACCTCTTGTCATCTGCTGCACATCTCTGTGATTAGCGAGTGTAACCGAATGGAGAGAGACACCTGACACTTGCTCTCAGCTGATAAATTAATGAACATGTAAAGACTATCGTCTGTCCATGCCATGAGATCTGATACCATCTCAGAGAAAAAAAAGCCCTTTCAGTTGATGAGGAGCTAATCTGTTGTCACGGGGCCGCTTGTTATATAATAAAAGCTTGGCAGAGCGGATGCTATTGTTGGCATTATACAAAACAACCGCATGCCACTGGTTTATGTCTTTCATGTGAATCCAACCACCGCAAACTTCTGGGTATATTATAGACAACACAGGTAAAGAGTGTGCACATTGGTCCCTGCTCCTGCAGGGCTTAGTCCTCATTGTCTGCGCAGGGGGCTTATTGCACAGTCACCTGGCAACCTTTCAGCTCAGATCTTTTGCTTATGAAATGGTAATGGGATCAAGATGTCACGGTGACATTTTCTGCACTACAGTGTGTGTGGTCATAAACAGGAAATACTAGAATCATTATTTATTATAAAAAAAGCAATCTACTGCATATTACTGGCACTAGTTGTCAATATTAACTAAGTACCTAATTTAAAAGGATCCCTGGATAATAAGACTTATCTGCCTTAATATATTATACTTGCCCTCTATAACTAAAATTAGAAATTAAAAACACCTTAAATATTTTATTTAATGTCACGTCTTTCACTCAATAGGGGCCGCTCCATCGCACGTTGATGATGTCATATGTGTGGTCCAGCCCAATAGAATGTGTTAATAAAACGTATTTAAAATATTGCTGAGAATTCCTCAAGAAATATTAAGTTGTTTTTTATTAACACACAATTCCATGAATTCCATAGGCTGGACCACACATGGGCATATATGACATCACCAACTGGCGATGGGAGCGGCCCCTGTGTGAAAGATGTGCTATTTCTAAAATTAATACAATATTTAAAGTGTTTTTAATTTCAAAGTTTAGTTATAGAGGGCAAGTATAATGTATTAAGGCATTAATATAAGACAGGGATCCTTTTAAGAGAAGAGCATGTTTTATGGTGTGTTGGATGATGTGGAGAAGCAATAAAAAGCCATGCTTATCATGTTCCCATGTGTCATCATCACCATGGCGAATGCTTCATCGTTAAAATGGATAATGTGGGAACTACTTCTTTACACCACTATCATACTGTATATACAGTACACTACACTGCTTTCCAGTGACCCTCATCATGGTCTCTTAGTTTACATGCCGTATGAGAATAAAGATTGTGTTGCATAAAGTGCAGTCCCACTTATAAAATATAAAATAAAATATACACCACTATGTTGAAACCCATATCTTACCACATCATACAATTTGGCCTGCGCCAAATTGTATGATGTGGTAAATCAATAAAAAGTCATATTTATTTTCTCTTTTGTCATCATCACAACCGTTCATAGTTCAAATGGATGACGTGGGAACTACCTCCTTACACCACTATTACACACTATAACATGATAACCTATAACCATAACATCGAAGAAAGGAAAACTCTTATATCCATGATAAATGTTATCTAGATTTACTGCTTTCCCTCATAGTTGATTAATGATTAATCCATCGGTTTGGTTTCAGTTAGTCTCTCGAGACAGGTGCTGTTTACCCCTTTGTTAGATGTATTTATCTTGGAATAATTATGAGCAGTGTATGTATATCTGTTGTAAATTATAGATATATTTTTTTTATTCTATCAGACTATAGACCAATAGACATTGTGAAATCAACATTAGAATGATAATTTCTCAGCCTCACCAACCTGAAAAGGCTGGTCTCTGTATGTACAGTAGAAAATTTGTACTAATCGATAAGTTCAGTTCCTATGACTATTAGTCGACTACGAATTCTTTGGGTCGAGAATTCCTTGGGTCAAGAATAGCCTTAACTGAATTCAATAAAATGTTTTAGTTCTTCAGTAACCCTCATGATCTCCTATTTTACAGGATGAACTAGAGAATAAAGATTGTGTTGCATAAAGTGCAGTCACACTTTATGCAAATATACTCAACTTTGTTGAAACCCTTATCTCAGTCTTATCTGTCATTTAACATGAGACACCGGGTGCTGAACACATTCAGGGCATCATGGCATAAAAATCACAACATATTCTTCATTGCTTGACAAAAATGTAACACTGCTATTTCCTTATGGAGGAGGTAAAAGTACAATTTCATGAAAGTGACCCATGTATTTGTGCCATATCACTTACCGGTATATAATTGCCAGGGGGCTTTACTTCTCTGGGCTCAATGTTGCTTAATTACAAGTATTTCTGGCCTAGTTGTGTGCAGACAACCAGGAAACAGATAGCATTGCTGATTAAGATTAGCTTTTATGGGGTCTGGCATCCCTGAAGTAGCCTACCATCCCATGTCAGATCAAACTGTTTACACTTGTTCCCTAGCAGCACCATCATTCACAGTGACATAGTGCCCGTCAGGCGTCAGATTTTTACAATGAATCTGTAATAAATCATGTGGCCAGTGTCGTTTCAGTTTGAATCAAACTGTATCTCTTTCACTGGAGCGAGGTCTTTAGTGTTTATGTCTCAACAGTAATCGCATCCTGACAACAAGCATGTTCTCAATATCAAAATATTTGAGTTTGTTACAGTAGATCACTTTCACATCAGAGTCAATAAGGAAACAATTGTATTACAGTACACACTTGAATTTCTTTTTAGAAAGTTGTGTTTGACTTAGATTTGACCTTTGAGACAAAGAGTCCTGTTGACATAAAGGAGGCCCTCTCATAGCTCTATTTAATAAGTTACTATGTGTTCTATTATGTGTGGGTGAGCCGGTCTGCAAAGCCCCAAAGATCACAGCAGGGAAGGAACACTGTGCTTATATTTGGAAATCACTAACCAAGTGCAAAGCCTTTTTCAACGGAACAATGTTCGAGCTTGAGAAAGGAGGATCCAAGGGCACCTGGACCTGTGCTATCCTGATTATTGAGCTGGAGTTTTCTAGAGTCTTGGGTTTCATCTCCTGTGCCAGGTCCACTGCTGACCCGTAACTGCAAGGTTGACTGAGTTGTTTAAGGTCCTTCGTGTCCCTCTGATACACTCTTGTGATATTAAGTGTTCATTAATATAACTGAACCTATAGGGCTTGGTAATAGTTTTGATCATTTGCATCAATCCACGTGTCCAGAGGTTTCTATAACTAGCTATAGTATTTGTCATTAGTACCACATTTAGAACTAATGTGCAGTTTAGAAATGGCCTTGGGTTACTCAACAACACTTGGACATTTGCTCATAATAGGACTTAACTTTATAACAATAGCACCGTGCTGGCCAAAAAATTCCAGTTGGACTGAAAAGTTCAGTTCAGGTGAAAAGTTCTTCTGCTACTTTTTGATTACATCATGCATGGAAGTTTTAGCTTGTATCACACTTTCGTTAAATCACAGGAAAAACACACAAAAATTAAATAAATAAAAAACCCCAGCACCAACTCAAAAACAGTATGTAACTTTGATTAAGGAACTCCAATTTGAACATGTTATACACTTATGGAAATAGAAAAGCCATGAGAGGAACAAAGGCGGTTTCTTACCTAGATGTCGAAGAGCTGGCGTGGACACAGTTCAGGGAGATGCTTTCAGATATGAAAACATCCCTTCATGTTAAACTCGGTAGTTCCTCTCACGCACTTTCTATCTTTATTTATTTCTTCTTTGTCTCTCTTTTTTGATCTTTTGAAGTCCCTCTTGAATTGACAATCAGGTGAGCAGGCACAGGTGCAGCATCTCCCTCCCTCTCCTCTCTCGCTCGCTCTCTTTCTCTCTCTCTCTCTCTCTCTCTCTCTCTCTCTCTCTCTCTCTCTCTCTTTGTCCTTCTGTGCTCGTTCCCTCACCAAAGCACACACCCTCCTCAAACACACGCCTAAAGCCTGCCCAGCTAAAGTGCCTAAGTGAGTAAATGTTACAGACATGTGATTTAGTGAGGCCTTTTTTCTGCCTGCCCCAATCCACTTCAAGATTACAGTCAACACACAACACAGGCAATGTGAACTTGGTGTGAGTGGTACAGCTTTCCAATCCAAATGGTAAATTAATACCGTTTAATCAGCCACACTTCAAAACTGCCTCTCTGTGTTCGTGTGGAATTTGGAACCTGAAAAAGCCATCACTGTGCAATGTGTGTATGCCATATCACATTTTCCCATGGCTGTTATAAACAGTTTACAACCCTTTTACAAACAAGGAATGATGTTGACTTCCATGTACAAGATTGACTGGTATACAGTGGCAGAGACAGAGGAAGAGAGGAGATGGAGAGAGAAAGGTGTTGTTTTGCATCTGGTCGACGAATCACAGACAGTGAATGGATACGTCATTTGCAAGTTTGGGTGACATTCAAATAACCTGAGATTAGGACAGCTGATATACCTAGAGGCTATGTGAGGGTTTAATAGCAGTTTTGTAATGGAGCGACTGACTGACTCCTGTTCATTTCCATGCCCAGACCTGAGTGTCACAGCAGGCCTGCATTTATTGCTGGCCAAATGATATACATAAGATTTGTTCATGGTTGGATGACAAGAGTGAGATTTATTATCACAATGGGAAATAACGGGAAGTCCCTCATGAGGTCTGAGAAGCTCGAAACGCGTCGTGCTAATAAATAAGTTGATGCAGTAAGTTGTCCGTCTCTGTTCCCTGGAGTGTGCAGTCCCTTCCTTGGAAGGTTTTTCTCTTTTTTGATATATATATTATATATATATTGTATGTATTCAGTTATTTAATTTCACAGTGTAAAGTCTACACAAAAGTTTGCGTATTTGTATTCAGCAGAATGAAATGTAGGCTACTAAAACATTACCGTTATGATGATAGTGGTACTGGTACTAATAACTGCAGCAACTGATATCAAACGACAATAAAATTGATTGATTGAAGTATTTATGAAAAGTTTGCAGAATGGGTACATTTCACATGAAAGCACAACTCAAGAAATTATAATTACACTTGTTTACAACGGGGTTAACATTTTCAATTAATCAGAAGACAACCCAAATATTTCTGTTTAGAGCAGGTTTTGAAGAGACTTGTCCAATATATGGATCTTATAGTATATAGATAGACCTTATGGAAATGTATTAGTTACACACATAACAGTCTTTACCAGATGAATGATGAGAGTCTGCTGCCCTCTACCGGTTGTCTTTAAACAATGCTAAAACAGGAACTGCAATATTCGCCAATAAGATGCCACTTTAGCATCGTTGAATATTATTGGTCACACACTACAAGTGTTCGAGCATCGCCTCTCTCGATTGGCTCCCCTTCTTGTAACGTGTCAAATCCATTGTCGAATCGTGTAAACATTGTAAATACTGTGCGCCAGCTGGAGAGAAATATTCCAATTAAAAAAGCAATAAATACTTGTGTAATAATGCATCTGTAAAAGGTTGGTTTTACGTAATTGTGAACAACTGGAGAAACGATGGAGGTAAAGTGAAACGCTGTCCTCTCTTCCTTTGATTTGTGGCCAAGAGTTATTTGAGGTAGTTTTCAGATAGTTAGCTTGCATGCTAGATGGCTCTATGCAATATTACTTAGCACGTGAAAATAGTGTACAGGACAACAGGTTGTTCCAGTAGTCAATAGTAACTTACACATATTGGTGTTGCATTTTTCGATGATGTTCCTTTTGCAGTTAAAGCACATGTTTGTTCTGTTATACATACTCATAGTTCAAAGTTCATGTTGTCCTGTGCACAAAATATTCAGAAATCCCTCTCTCTCTCAGAATGTCCAAAGCCTTCCAATCGACATACAAACCAGCAAGCTACTGGGTAAGGCTTGGTTGTTGCATTTTAGGCACGGGCGATATATATGTTCAATGTTAAATATGATCACTAAATGCACACACACACACACACACACACACACACACACACACACACACACATTCCCTGTGAGACTTTTCTTTTAAAACGGGGGGTTAACAACAAATCATCCTGCTCATGTACTCAGATTGGCTTGTGGATCGACGACACTGTAACCTGAAATGGCAGGGTGCGGTCATGGACATCAGAGAGAAGATCAAGGCTGCTATTCAGGACATGCCAGAGAATGAAGAAATCAAGGATCTTCTCTCCGGCTCTTGTAGGTCTTTACTATGTATTGTAAATTACTGGAATTGCCCTTTGTGAGTAATAACATATAATATACGTTATGTTCTAAATAAATAAAAGATATTTCATAATGTGGCCAATTAAAATACATTCTTGCCATATTGGTGCACGGTGCTATACAGTGCAATAACACACATGCATAATGCGATGACCAAAATGATGCACAATGTGTCAATACATGGTGTGTTATACTTAATATAACCTACTGATTTCACTTTTCTGGATTGGTTCTGTGATCAAGCACTCATAAACGTGTGCTTGTTTTCCACTAGACATCCACTACTTCCACTGTTTAAGGATAGTGGAGATTCTGAAGGGAACGGAGGCCTCCTCCAAGAACATATTTGGAAGGTACTCCTCTCAGAGGATGAAGGTGGGTAATTCTACTAAGGTCTTTCAATCACTCATGTGGCCAAATCTCTGGATTCAGAATTACGAACCAGATTATTTGTGTAGGTTTTTTTTTCTTGTCTCATGTAATGTTCTTGTAGCACCCAAATGGCACTACTGGTTGCCGACAGTGGGGTTGTAGTCAGGACGTGTGCTCCAGAAAGTGATGTCCACACATGTGCGTAGAGTTGGTATAATGAAGATTTATTATCTGTCTCTGCAGGCCTAGTCACTACAGTATACATATAAATGATCCAAACAGCCTCCTAAACACAGTCTGCAAACTGTTTGCCTCTTGTCAGCAACACCTGCTGCTTGATTGAGATCTAATTAAATACCCTTCCAACCTTCACATTGACCACACCCCTCGGTGGACATCATTGGCCACAATTAGAACACTCAAATGGCGCTTACACACCCACCCCTAATTGCTACTGGTGTGAAAACGGAGCAATTCAAAATCATAAAAATACAAAGAGCCATTAAATAACAAAACCAAAATTCTAAACCTTTTAAGCATTCATAACTCAGGCTATATTCAAGATTGCAAACATAAACTGGCTTACTTAGAGGGTGAATGAGAGGTAAAAGTATAGGGCTTTGGCAGCTAATAAATATACTTCAACTGAATGGATATGTTTGGACATCACTTTCACACGTCATAACATCAATCCTGGCTGTTGGCAACCAGTAACGCCTAATAATGGGGTTTAGGCGCTACAGTTCTAATGCTGGATTAGTTCTAAATGGATATGATGTTCAAAATTGTCTCCTTTTTGTATATTTTTGCAGGACTGGCAGGAAATTATATCCAACTACGAGGCAGATAATGTATACTTGGGTAAGTTATTAAAATACAGTATGCTCGTTTATGCATGGATCATGGCACCATGCTCCTCAGTATAGCATCCATAGTATGATCCAAAGATAATTGCCATTACACTATGTTAGATTTTACACAGTGGCAGCAGTTTTTGTTGCTGGAAAAAATCAGGCAGTTGTCACTAAGGACTAGTGACAGAGAGAGAATAACGTTATCAATTGTACTGCCCACAGGTGGTCACACTTAGGATGTACTCTGGTAACCGTTAACTAGACACAGAATGTATGAGATGGAATGTCTTCCTTCCTTCTCTGCTTCCCCTTTACTCTCCCAGTTTCTGAACTGAGAGGAAAAAACCCAAACGGAAGTGGGCCAATGACTCAAACACAGAAACTAATCATCACTAAAAATCATCATGCTTTGAAATACTTGTGTTGCCCAGTGGAGGTGGCCAGTTTGCTGAGTCGCAATGTGAGCTATGAAGGTCCAGCTCTGAGGAAACAGGTGGCCAAAGCCCAGCAACTGCAGCAGGACCTGAGCCGGCGGGAGGTAGACTGCCAGAACTCAGCTGCAGACCTGAGAGTGCGCTACTACACTGCTTGTAAACAGTACGGCATCACAGTAAGTGCACATCGTGTGTTGCATTTATCAACTTTCCATGCCAGACATGTTTCTTCTAGAACCGTGTCTGGCACTCACCTGCTAGCATCTAGCAGGTGAGTGTCGGTGTGAGGTGTCATTCATCACTGGACTGGTTCTCCGCTAGGGGGAGAATGTAGCTCGGGAGCTGCAGGCCCTGGTGAAAGATCTACCCACGGTTCTTGGGGACGTTGGGAGGGATGCAGCCAAGCTAGAGGAGCTAATCCAACTTTATACTGCTTTTACAAACTTTGTCTGTGAGTGGTGAGTATCAAATAATCTTTGAACTATACAATGTACGTAACATCAATGTGCAAATAAAATAAATACAAGGACAACTCCATCATAATTAAGTAATAATCTATTTGTGGCACCCCATAAATAGATTATTACTTAATTATGGGTCAGAAGAAGTCAATAAATGCAGAAGAATACTCACGAAGTGTCCTTCAGGTACATTTTATTTACCGGTAGGTAGGGCTGTGCAACACGAAAGGTTTGGCAAGGAGCCTTCCTCAGCCTGATGAGAAGTACAGCACAGGTGTGTCACTTGTAATGTGAACCCGGTGAAACACATAAAGCGGTCCAGGTAGACACAAGCTGGCTTCAATATAGGCCTTGGCGTGCAATGAATAAACACCTTTTTATAAGTTCCCTTTTTATTGGTACCCCCTTTTCCACCAAAAGCGTCATTTATAGACCACTCTCTGTGTAGCTCTCGTCTCAACCCATGTTTCGGGTCTTTCTAAAACAATAACGCAAACAACAAGTTGATTTAAATTATGGGTGTTTTCTTTCTCAAGACAAACCATTGATGTGATTCACAGGTCTGAGCCTGTGCTCCCCATGCTGACCTTCGTTCAGAAGAGGGGGAACGCAACATTCTATGAGTGGAGGACGGGGGAGGTGCCAGCAGTCATAGAGAGACCTGTCATAGAGGAGGCACCCGCTGATACAATCACAGAGGAAACGGTTGGTCTCTAACTCTCTAATCGCATAAGTATCGTCACAATTCACATCTTTTTTCAGCTTTTTTGTCCTGGTTATTTTATTTAGATTGACTGGGGAGACCTAGGCAGTGGGACAGAATCTCAGGAGGTGAATTTCGGAATAACGGTTGAGGATGGAGTGGACTGGGGCATTAGTCTGGACTCTGAGGTATGAACCACCTGGGTAATTCTTGTTTCATTTAACCAGGATGGTGACCAGAATTAGTTTTTCTTCACAATAATGGTTTATTAATACTTGATGTATACCTCTTGCAAAATTGCCACATACAAATACAGGTAAACACTTTTCTCCCTCCATCACCAGGACCCAGGTGCTGGTGGTATCGATTGGGGAGACAGTGGAACAGCTCCAATAGAAATCGAAGTTGTAGATGTGGGCACCGACTGTAAGTAGCTTTTAGCTCGCAATGTGGGAGAAAATATGTTTAGGGTGAGCATGGGCTCATCCTAAACATATTTCCTCCCACACTGCTTATCCAGTGAATTATTTGTTGAAGCGAATGTCCAGTAGTTTTATCCCACTGTTTTATGTTTTTCAGTAAACAAGTGCAAAGAGCACAAGTTCAAAATGTTAAGCTCCTTGTGAAACATATTGGCTGTTATTCTTTTCATTTACTTTTTACCATTTTGGATTCTATTTGATTGAATAGGTGGAAGTGGAAGACGACTAGCTTCCACCTATTGGCATTTACTTTGAATCATTCATTTGCCAAAAATAGACTACTGAATTTAATGTTACACAATATGACTTTAAGGACATACTGTATGACCTCTTAGGTCCTGATGGTGTTGCAAAAGGTGAGGATGCCTTGACTATATTGGAAACCCCTCAGTTGCGCAGCCAATTCATTGATGAGCTAATGGAGGTAAGGAATACAGCCAAAATAATGCAAACGCTCATCCTAAACGTTGTATTAACCCATTTAGAGCTGTGCCACCTTATAGCTTTTAACCACTTTAACAATTATTTTAAACTTTAGCTGTTGAAAAATAGCAGATCTACAAGCTCATAGCACGGCACCAAGTGCTTGTAGATCTGCTATTTTTTTTAAATGATGTGTTGTGTGCAAATCTTTGAATATATATATATATATATATATTATTTGACAGCGAACGTTTTTAATTCAAATATTAGCTTCTGGGGGGGGGGGGGGGGGGGGGTCCCTGGAACAACATACTTTCAGATGGGGGTCGGCGGCCAAACACAGATAATTCTGGGGGTCCTTGACATGGAATAGTTTGAGCACCACTGACAGAAAAAAGAGATTTAGAAGCCTTTTGTAGAATCTGTTCTCAGGTCTCAATGGGTTTTAAATGTGCATCTGTCCCAGCTGGAGGTTTTCCTAAGCCAGCGACTGACCGAGATGCGAGAGGAGGCAGATGTAGTGGCCATGAGCCAGTTTCAGTTGGCCCCCATCGTCATCCAGGACCAGACGCGGCAGCACGTCGAAAAGATGCAGGCCGTGGTGCGGGACCTCATGGGCCGGCTGACCACCTTGAGGATGCAGCACCTCTTCATGATCCAGGCCTCACCAAGGTCCGTCTGTCCCCCAACTCATTGACCGCTGTGACCCACCCCTCCTTATTTGTGATCAAAACAGGACCGATAGACAGAACAATACAATTTTCATCTGGGCATATTGTGAATCCAGGCCACATTACACCCAACATTACGTTGAGTAGTAAAGTGCTCTATATCCAACTGACTACTTACTGTGGGCCTCCAACCAGAGGTCGCCCAGTATAAGATTCTGTGAGTGATGTCAAACTAATGAAACTATACACGAGAGTATGGAATCTAGTGAAAGGTAAACTTTCAACAATCTCTATAGAAGGGGTCCAAGTCTTAATGTATAATTGTATATATCTTTAGAGCCACAGGAACAGTTGGACGTGGTTTTTAACATATCATTTTGGAAATATTCAAATTTTCCCATTACGCACAAGATCGGTATCGGCCGATCGTGAGGAAAACAATCTGTGATCGGGATCAGTCCCCCCCCAAAAAAAACCCTGATCAGACCACCTCTATATTAATCATTTGTTTTGCATTTTCTTTTTGTGTCTGTCTAGGTATGTTGAACGTGTGTCTGAGATGCTGAGACAGAAGTTGAAGCAGGCAGACATCTTGGTGCTGAAGCGTGCCACGCAGGCAGAGAAACGACAGGAGGCATTGGAGGAGCAGGCCAGGCTGGAGCCTCGTGTCGACCTTCTGGCAAGAAGCACCCGCAAACTCCAGAAACTGGTACAAGTACTATTCTGATTCTCATTATTTATTTATACTTACAGGGATGGCAGGCCACTATTCTGCAGTGAGTATTTGTCATTCCATGTTTGAGCAGTAAGTTATCCTATTCTTATTAGACGTTAACGGGGGGGGGTCAAATGTCATAGTCTGGATTAGAGCCCAGAAAGGCCAAAACTCCATGTCTTACTCATTCTTGTGACAGCCAATATCAGTGTCAAGTGACAGTACATTTAGAGAGATGAATGTACTGAACATCTATTCTATATTATGAGTCTAGCACCTTTATGCCCCCCGCCTAAAGTAGAGAATGAGTGTCTTATTACTAAATTACTGTTACTTAGTGATACTTACTTAGTATTAAGTGTCTTATTACTAAGTCAAATATTTTTTCATCTGACCGAAAATAAATATTGTCACTGATCAGTCGATTGTCATTTGTTTTGTTTTTTCAGATTGAGGCGGACATTTCAAAGCGATACAACAACAGACCTGTCAACATAATGGGGGTGAATGTGTAGAGGTCAAGTTCAGTGATAGTGTTTTGTCATTTTGTCACGATCTGTGTCACTATCCTGCTCCTAGATAAATAAATGTTTTATTTAATGTAAAGCCTCTGGGTGCTCCATTTAATTATTATTTATGTGGATTCACAGCTGAAAGATAAACACTTAAAGCTGCATTATGTAACTATCCTCTTATGCATCGGATTTGAACCCTTTTTCCTGCACAAGAGCTAATGGAGCCTGCCTGCTTGCTCAGGGGATAAATTGAATCTTGACCATCAGGTCTAAATTTGTGTCTAGGTGAGACATGATCTTTGACACAATATACATGTCTCAATAGAAGAGCAAGGAGACAAAATACAACCAGCCCAGTTGTATACGTTCCATTTTATTAACATACTCTACCATACAGATTGGACAAAATTACATTTTCATAAAAAAAGGTTACATAGTGTCGCTTTAATGATTCTGATTTATGAGACTCAACTCATAGGCTCCCAGACCACACCAATGCAACTCCTTGCAACTGCTAGCCCTCCAAGCAGAACCCAATGGTACTGAAGTTTCTGACATTTTTGACGACACAGACCATGGGGTCCTGTTCCAGCAGTATCCTGCCACCTGGTACGTGGACATAATAAAACATAAACACCGTGTTTACGGCCTGTCTGCGGTCTTTGACGACATTTCTTCGTGTGAGGGCTTCTGAATATGTGAAGTATAAGTACCTATACATGCCGCTGCGAATATCTCCTGTGGCGCGGAAGCCGTTAAGTATTTTTAATCTTTGTTTGACCGATTTGGTCACTTTGATTCTTCTCTTCCTTCCTTGTTTATTGACACCTCATTGTACCGCCTATCTGGCTAGCTAGTGGCGCTATAGCTATGACAGAGCAGATCAGAGGCAGGGACGTAGCCGCACAAGCCAACCGCACACCGGGAGGCGGTACAATAAACGGTAAACCAACAAGAAGAAATAAAGCGACCAAATCGGTCAAACAAAGAATAAAAATACTTAACGGCTTCCGCGCCACAGGAGATATTCGCAGCGGTTTGTATAGGTACTTATAGTTCACGAATTCAGAATAACTTAAACTAAAAAAGGCCGTCAAACGCCGCAGATACGATGTTAGTGAGCATATTTATGTCCGCGTTCCAAAATTCCCATAGGAAAATATAGTTATGAACAGGGACCCTACAATAAAGCGACATCAACATTTCAGAAAAGCTTTATGGAGGGTTCCGAGAGGGGCTATGCAACTGCCATTGGGGAAAATTGTTGCAAAGGTTTTGCATTGGTGTGGAATTGGACTGGCCTTTAGATTAATGCCCCGTACAGATTCCCTCTAGCAGAGGGACAAATTCACACAACTTCAAAACCTCTTTATCCCTGAAAAAAGTAAGTAAAATGCATGTAATAGGCCTATATATATTTTTGTGATCATTAGAATGTCTAGAAGATGTATTATTTATTATTGTGAAAGATATCCCCGAAATATAAATTATTAATTCTTATTTTAATAATTATTATAAATGTGCATAACATTTGCATATATTTTTTTAACATAATTTTCTCTGCAAAGTCCTAGTAGTACAATTAGTAGTAACGTTGATATCTCTTTTTTGCAAGTAGAAATATATCCGGGTCTTACAGTTAAACATGAATCTAGATCATGACAAAAGGAACACTTGTACGTATGAAAGGTTTAGGAAACTAGGAAAGTAACATTTTGTTTGAGAGTCAGAGTGCAGATGTCATCATGTTTTGTTCCTTTTATGATTATCCAATCTTTTAGTTGTAATTAACTCCTAATCAGTAATCAATGACTTTGACTAGTCTATACTAGTAGTCTGATTGAGAAGTATGTGAGTGTATGTCTTCAGACTTCAGTCTGAAGTTCAGACTTTAAAAACAGCTGCCCAGCTGGCAACTGCACATGCATTGTGTGATTATGATTATTTGATAGTGTGATCAGTGATATTAAACCAGTATTATATTATTTAAGGCGGTGTATCCAAAAATATATGTAACATTTCTAGAGCCCCCTAGCTGTTACATAACAGTGTTTATTATTATCCAGGGAGTTTTGTGCGTGATGCAAGCTCGTGACTAGAATGTTCTACGCATGCTCAGTGTGAAAGCGTGGTTTTTGTGTCAAGCGCGGCGCTGCTAGGCTAGGCTAACTAGCTAGCAATTTTGCAAGTCATGGTGGTGGGCCATTCAGTGAGGAAAGGCTGAAGAATAAAATGTTGACCTGCTCCTTGGAGCTTTTAATAAAGCCTTTTTAATGGTGGTCTTGGGGGTAGTGGACTTGTGGGCATCTGGGCATGAAGACGCGTTTACAGAGCCGTCATGTGTAAGTATTGAAACCAGAGGTTTTCAATGGAAACATCTCGATAGCCGGCTCGCATCGGTTATTATGACAGCTGATCTGCAGTGTCGCTAACGTTAGCTGCCTCTGTGACAACATGGACAGTGATTATGGGCAACATAAGACCGATAACGTTATTTATAAGTGATTGAGACTTTACACGTTTGAAAGTTCATCAATAAATAATTGTAATAAAGCAAACACGCTGCATATAGCTTTGCGGTCTGTATTTATATACTTCTTCCTCGTTCTTTTTAATCACACTGTAACTGTCGCCTCTTTGCTATTGGTCGAATTTAGCTGGGATCCTGGGCCGTCATCGTGTCCCTGGACTCTGATTGGATGGCCCGGCTGTCAGTCACATTTCCCCCACTTGTTGCTAGGGAGATTGTTGATGCTAGCCACGGCGGAAGTAGTAGTCGGCCAAAATAATACCTGTCACTTTTGAGAGAACTTCAACAATTGTGTGCGTTGACAGATGTGGCAACAAAACATATGAGTGGTAATGTATGTTGTACAATAAGGCTGATGCTTTTGACTCATGGATTTCATTACGTGTTGTTGGCTAACTAGCGATAGTATAGGACAAAGACATGGGCGCAGTTGTTGTGAGGAGGGAGGAACCCTGCCAGCCAGCCAACGTTGTCGTTGGCAGTGTGTGTTCGCTGGCTAGGTAGCACAAGCTGCCCAGACTCCCTCATTCACCTTCAGCAAGCATGCATGCACTACAGTACAGATAGCTGGTTGGTTGGCCCGTCTGGGGTGGGGTGATGCCTTGTAGGTCTGTCTGTCTGTGTCTCCATCGTTTGGTTTGCTAAAATAGTCCAACATCTCTAGGCTACATTAAAAGGCGTTGAACTGTATGAAGTAGGACCGTACGAACCGTCATCAGTTGTCTGGTCTTGGGAGGATGCGGTGGATGGTTGATGTATAGCTAGCAAGTCGCTCTCTCTCTCTCTTTCGTGATATTAATACATTCTGTTAGGTCAGGGAGGGTGGCCAAGAGACTAACGTGCTGTAGAATTGAAAGAATGGGCCACAACTGGAGTAAGTGTTTCTGTGATCTTTATTGTACCAGAGTAATAACATGTCCTGTGTATCACAGCAATAACTTGTGCTTTCTTGGCTTTTCTCAGGCATGGGGGGATGAGGATCATATGAAGATCAATGCTTTTGGACGATTACTGGACTGTCAACAAAGTGGATACACTTTTGGATCTTAATCCCACTTAAAATTAACTGAACACTACGTAACATAAAGCCAAGGACCCTCTCCCTAAACCATTTTCACTAACTTCTTACTTTAATGTCTTTATCTCAGCTTTGCAGTATAAGTAGTGAACTTTTGCTGCACTGTAGTTTGCCCCGTTTTCGTTTTTGTTTTTTACTTTCACTTTTTGTTCCTTTTGTAAAGAAATGCTTTACCTGAAAAAGTACTTCACAGAGGGCCTGATTCAGTTCACCATCCTTCTGAGTCTCCTTGGGGTGCGGGTGGACGTTGACACCTATCTAAGCAGTCAGCTGCCCCCACTGAGAGAGATCATCCTGGGCCCGAGCTCAGCCTACACCCAGACCCAGTTTCACAACCTGCGCAACACGCTGGACGGCTATGGCATCCATCCCAAGAGTGTGGACCTCGACCATTTCTTTACCACCCGCCGGCTGTTGAACCAGGTGCGCCAGCTGGATCGCCTCTCCGTGCCCAGTCCCGAGCTCAGCACCTGGCTGGTGCACCGTGACACAGAGACTGTGGTGTCTGCAGCCAGCCAGTCCAGCCCCAGCATTACCCTGGACAATGGGGCCAGCCTAGAAGACGTGGACAACCCTGACGCTACCCCGGCCATGAGGGGAGGAGGTGGAGCGCCTGAATCCACCTACAACCTGAATGAAGCGGACGGCAGCCTGGGAGCCGTGGCCCCCGAGGGCTCCCAGGAGCAGGGCAACAGGGACGGCAACGATGACCTCACCAAAGAGGTACTGTCTGGAGCACGATCTCACGTTTACTCTGCCCAACACCAGCACAAGTAGAGGTCGAGCACTTGTTGTTTTGAGTGACAAATGAACGGGATTAGTGGGTATTCAAGTATTTTTGAATGAAATAATTTGAGTGTCAGCAAAGCATTCAATTCATTAACACACTAGTTACTTACTGGTTACTTAACGTAAATATTTTACTGTGCATTTGTTTTTTAATTCATCTAGACTTCTTCAGTTACAGTTCATTTTGCTTATCATGTGCTTTCTTCAACACTGTCACAGGGTTGGCACAGAGATGTAATGCATTAATTTGTCACACTAAGCCATTGTAAAGTCATGTAGGCCTACCGGCTGTGATTTGGGGTCACATGACTGCCGTGGCTAAGAGGTTATGCTATGGTTGCATCATCTGACCAGACTTCTGTTACATGATCTGCCGGTCTGTGATGCTAAAAGAAAACTGTAATGGAGGAATATTAATATGCAGTCATCTTCTTGGTGTAGAAAACAAACATAATAATTCCTAATTCCTAAAAGCAAATCCTCATGGTCATGCCCAAAATTATGCGAATTTCATTTGCACTTTTAAGTTGGCTGAAATGATTGATCTACTACTCGCCTCAGTTCTATTACCAATCACTTGTCTTTGTATTGCCAACGTTTCCTTATTGAGTCAGTGTGCTTATTTTCCAGGACATTGATTTGATTGACATCCTGTGGCGACAGGACATTGACCTTGGTGCGGGGCGAGAAGTGTTCAACTACAGCAACCGTCAGAAGGCGAGCGAGGAGGAGAAACCCAGCCCACAGGAGAGCAAGGAAAGGACAGAGGCACAGGAAAGCTGGAGGAACGGAGTGAACCTACAGGGGGCTCAGCCCGTAGACGGGGAGACGGGAGAGAGCATTCCAGAGCAGGTTGGTTGCCTGAAGAGACTGCCATGCATGAGCATCCCCTGAGTATCCCTCCAGTTAAATTTCAAAATAAAATCACAACCCTGTGTGAAGTGAGTGGTGCAATTCCATGTGGCGGTCCCCGGGAACTTCCAGACCCACAGGAACGAGCTCAGGGTCCCGGCCCGGTTCCGGCAAGCCGCCCCGTGTCAGAAACAGTCGAGAAATGACAGTTACTGTGTGGGGGTACCCCGGAACATCCAGACCCCCATGTACGCGGCCAGGCCGGTTCCGGCGAGCCGCCCTGCGTCCACAGTACTGTACTGTGTGTGTGTGTGTGTGTGTGTGTGTGTGTGTGTGTGTGTGTGTGTGTGTGTGTGTGTGTGTGTGTGTGTGTGTGTGTGTGTGTGTGTGTGTGTGTTAGGCTGCACAACAGTGGATTGGATGGAGCCCGCACACCATAGGTACTAGCAAGACGTTCTTTATTTAAATACTGACAACGTTTCGATCTGTTTGATCTTCATCAGGTCATGTGAGCATACACACAAGTTTGTACATTTATAATAAGGGAGTGCCCCCATTACCCAATCAAAAACCACATTTTGGTGCCCCTCCCATCACTTCAGGTGTGACACGTCAACCCTGAGTGAGTGTGTGGGGACCCAGACATATTGATGTGAATATAGTCTGTTCAGAAGTTTTAGTGCACTAGTTAAAAACATTTTAAAACCATTTTTTTTTAAAACATACATGTATGTCTATATTCAAATTCATCTGTACATCAAATAAAGATCCCACATGTCCTATACTAGGTCTGTGGGCTTAATTTCCATTTCCAATGTTATTTCTATTTGTTGCATTGTTCTCCTTTTGTAGGGTAAAACTTTGCAAAAAACTGAAAAACAGGAAAATACTGATGCAGATACATAAATACCTATGGTGTGCGGGCTCCATCCAATCCACTGAAATTTCTTTTAGCCCAGCACCCAGCCTGTCGATGTGCGTATTCTACGTCAGGCTGCACAACAGTGACACATGGTGATGAAAACCAACAAGCCAGCCAGGGACCATGGGACACAGCCAGAGACACACAAAAGCTCCGTATAGGAGTGGTTGCACCACTCAAAAATGAAAGGGCATAGTGTCGAGGAAGCAGTCTCAAACAATTGCAATTAGACATTTGCAGTCATGAACATCATATGATAACTGCAAATGTACACCCCACCCTGACAAGTGGTGACAGCCTTAACACACATAAGCCTATATGCCCAGAAATAAAGATGCCAGGGTTAAGTGGTTAAATGCCCTCAGAGTTTGAAGACATTCGAGGGCCATCCAATTGCTAATCTAGATTAGCATGTTGTCATCATCATCATTTTTCGACCGCAGTCGAGATCATGGATTTCACAATGCCACGCCAGACTTCCCGGTCCTTCATTACCATCCCCAGTTCCTGCTTACTGATGCATGTGTCCCTAGCGATGACATCAGAGTACGACAGTTTTCTACCTCTGGTCTGCTTTGAGGCAGGGCTCCAGCTCTGTAGCAGTAGCCGGCAAACTGTGTTCTTCTGAATTGGACTAGTGAAGAAACACGGGGTTTGCCATATAGGTTGCCATATATTAGATCAGTCGATGGGTGGCTCTTCCAAGACAGATCATTAGAAGGTGGGTGTAAGTGCCATCCAACCGTTTCTCTTGTTTCTTTGAAAGTGTCCATGTCTCAGAGCCATAGAGTAGAATCGGCTCGACGGTCGTCCTAAATATAGCATGTTGTTCATATAGTGGTAAATGAATCCTCATCATACTCCAGACAGACTCACCCCTTCATTCTAGTTTGGTGAATTCACACTTTCATTTGGCAATGAACTGACCTGCAATGACATTTGTAGCACTGTGTTAGGTGGTAAAAGATCACGCTATAAAATGACTGGTAAAAGTGAAAGATGCCCGTTAAAATTAGGGGTCTAGTCTACTGATACGTTTTTAAGGACCTATATCGATTATTGTGTCTGCCAATAATAATATAGAGATGGTCTGGGAACCTGAATGTCTCTGGTTTTCCCCCCGGTCCACCCAGTGTATACCGGTATGTGTTAAAGTTTCCCTGAGCAAGACACTTAACCCTAACTGTTCCCCGGGCACTGTATTAATAGCACCTAGTGCTCCTTATAGTTAGGATGGGTAAATCCAGAGGACAAATTTCATGTGTGTGCAAAATGTATACATACAGTGGCCAAAATACAACTAAGGAGTGGGGACTAAATAATGATAGTTTAATTAAGACTGACTGTAAAGCTATGTCTTAGTTATCAGTCTTTTTCAAACTGGCACAGCTAAATAAACAGTTATAAACATTACTGTAATCAGTAACATGAATTTGAGTCAGTAATGCCTTGTTGCAGTGTGCAATGGAGAGTTTGAATCGCAGAGTTGAAGAAATCTAAACATGTTCATTCAGTCGGTGAACCACCTGCTCCATTGCTGTGATTGACGGAGAAACACCTAACCCATATTTCACTAGGAAATACGTCCCGATAATGGTGATGGTCGCGAAAAGCCATTTCAGCTGACAGCCGGTCTTTAAATACTGGAAAACAGAACAATTCTGCATTCAAACCAGGGTCAGCGTTGTGGACTACAGCCTTAGGCATAGTTATAGAGTATGCATGCACTGATAAAAGTCTCTTTTGATTCTTAAGTACATTTAATAGATGATTATTAACAGCATTTATTCTTCTCGGATCCACTGGGGCATCTGTATGTTTCACAGTATTGAAAATCATCCCCTGGTATACTGTACCTTGATACTGCCCAAGCCTAATCAAAAGAAATCATCTGTTATTAAATGTACTTAAGAATAATTCATAACTATTAATTATTAAAACAGACCTCTCTCTGGGTGTTGTGAATTTGTATTGTACAGGCTTACAGATGAAAGTGCTCAAATGAACAGAAATTAATTTGGAAGGCGAATTTGAGAATGCTGAAATGTCATTCCCTCATGGCAGACAAAGGCAACATTTCAGCACATAAGAATTAATCCTCACTTCAACAAATGTAAACATACGGTATGATACAATATCTGAAGACACAGAAGATGCAAACTAACATAGTCAAGTAAAATAGCAATCCTCATGTAAAAAGTACTTACGGTATGTACAGAAGTGATGCAGTTTTACTTATAGGGCACTTTGTCTGAGGGCACTTTGGTAGAGGTTTGGGTTGTGTAGTACTTACCTTGCATTGATGTAACTCCAAAGGTGTGCAAGAAACAATTGAAATGACTGACAAGAACATCACCAAGCCAGTACCATACATGTAAAATGTAAACTTCCTGTTGATTTTACCATTTGAAGATCCGGATCCAGTCCGGGTTTTCTTCCTAATAGCAACTAACAAAAACAGTGTCCTTTTTCAAGTAGATGCAGATTTCAATTATGTTACACATGGAATTACTAACAAGCAGATGTGTATAAAAGTGCTATAAGACTGACAGGAGGAAATGGGGAGAGAGATGGGGAGTGACTCCCAGCAAAGGTCGTCGGGATTTGAACCCACAACACACATTTGCAGCCTAGATGCCTGGACCGCTACACCAGCGGCCCTGGCTACACTTACTCAACCTTTAAGAATAAGATATTATGCCTTTTTAGTTGTCAACCAATTTGCCATTATAGTTTATCTCACACAGTCCTTAATTTTTAATCTTAGACCTGTCCTTTATTGTTCCCACAGCTGACAGGCAATGGCTCCCAAACATCATTATCTCTCCAAGAATGTCTAAGGCTGCTGGAGGCCACCTTCCCTTTTGGAGAGGAGGCGGAGGTAAAGAACTTCTGTTGGTTCTGCCGGTATGCATGACTGTAATGGAATAGATCACTGGGGCAACATACACATACTCGGTATAATCCTCACATTTACACTCTCAGGGTTAAAGTAACACACTTTAGGGCTCATAGTTAAATCTAAAGTGTGGTGGAATGTCATGCTTTGTAGCCGTGCCCGTGGTCATCCTAATGTTTGTGAATGGCCTTCATTAGTTTCCAGCTCCAGTGGTCACCCCAGAGATTGGTGTCCCCAATGAAGAAGCTCCCTCTACATCTCAGAGCCTCCCCCTTGCTCCGCCACTGCCCCAGCCAGAACCACAGCTGGACTTAGAGCAGCAGTGGCAGGACATCATGGCTATCATGGAGCTGCAGGTATGTGTCATTATTATGTCTCAGTGAAGGACTGGGGTGAATTAATCTTCTGGTCAAAATGGGAGTCACATTAATAAATGTATCTAATAATAATTATTTACTTTTCATCCATCATTAATGATCAGCCTTTTCATTGAAAAATGTATCTAACCTTTATGGCAAAAGGCTATCTACTTAATGTTTAAATTGAATGAAATACATAGGACTGTCCGTTTTTCTAACCCTTACAGTGATGTAAGTAGGTTTTCAATATAAAGGGTCCCGGGTCCCAGGGGTGGTCTTTTAGATGGGCCCCAGCCAGGGACATTTTATGAGTCCTAGTCCTACTTAAATGACAGTACTCAGTACAGTATTCCATCCCAGGACCCCCGGAGGGTAGCATGATTGCATCCTTTCTCAAGTTAGTGAGTCTAAGGATGCAGGCCATTAGCATCACTGCCCTTACATTGATTACCCTTACTGGTTTTGGGATAAATGTAAATGTAGAGACAAACACACTTAAGTAAGAACATATCGAACCTCTATTATAGTTGAGTAATACTGAAAATGTACATGAGGGAGCATTTTTAGTACCAACCTAAATATTAATGTCTTAATATTGGGGAAGTGTTATATGACCACTAACCCAAATCATTGTGTTTGAAGGCAATGGAGGTGAACAACAGCTCTAACACCAGTCCCGGCAGTGCTAATGGCACTAGTGGGCCAGTGGATCCCAATACCATGGGAAGTTTTGGACTTTCTTCTCGCTCCACACTTATAAACCAGGACGTCAGCCTTCACCAAGCCTCACTCCCCAGCTGCAGCCAAGACTTCCCCATACTATTCAACCCCCAGGCGGATTCCATCAGCCTCACCCCAAGGCCTGCCATGTGCAGACTGTCGTCCAGCAACTCCTCCAACGTCAACTCCACATTTGGATCTACCAATCTGACCGGCCTCTTTCTCCCGCCACTCATGAACGGCACTAGTAACAACGTCACCTCCGCCGCCCCCATACTACCTGATCCCTTCAGCACCTTGCTGGAGGAGTCCATGCTGGACGAGATCAGCCTGCTGGACCTTGCCATGGAGGAGGGCTTCAGCCAGGCTCAGGCCTCCCAGCTGGAGGATGAGTTGGACTCGGATTCGGGCCTCTCGCTGGACTCCAGCCACAGCCCTGCCTCCCCGAGCAGCTCAGAGACCTCCTGCTCCTCGGCAGCATCCTCCTCCTCCACCTCTGCGACCTTCTCGGAGGAAGGAGCCGTGGGCTACAGCACCGACAGCGAGGTGACCACCGCAGACACGGAAGAAGGTGCCGTTGGGGGCTACCAGCCTGGCTACAGTAAACTCTGCCGTATGAGCTATCAGGACCCCTCCCAGTTCCATGGTCTGCCTCAGCTGGACAGCATCGGCCACAATCACACCTACAATCTGCCACTTTCCTCCCCCTTCTCTGAACACCCGGAGCTCCCCATCTCGTCCAGCAAGAAAACCGTCCGGGACAAACATCACTCTAAGTTCCAGCCCACACAGGACCTGCTCGACAAGCAGTCCAGCCGCGACGAGCGCCGGGCGCGATCTATGAAGATCCCGTTCACCAACGAAAAGATCATCAACCTACCCGTGGAGGAGTTCAACGAGCTCCTGGCCAAACACCACCTGAGCGAAGGCCAGTTGGCCCTTATTCGTGACATCCGCCGCCGCGGGAAAAACAAGATGGCAGCCCAGAACTGTCGCAAGCGCAAGTTGGACACCATCCTCAACTTGGAGCAGGGCGTCCATGACCTGCGGCGGGACAAGGCCCGCCTGCTGAAGGAGAAGATGGAGTTCATCCGCACCATTCGGCAGATGAAGCAGAAGATGCAGAGCGTCTATCAGGAGGTGTTCGCCCAGCTGAGGGACGAGGAGGGCCGGCCCTACCCGCCCAGCGAGTACTCCCTCCAGTACAGCTCTGACGGCAGCGTGCTCGTCATGCCCCGGAACATGGCAGCTGCCGAGCAGAATCGCAAGCCAGAGAAAAAACAAAAGGACAAGAAGAAGTGAGGGTAGGCGGGGAGTGCTGCTGTTAATTCTTTCAATTTGCTAAATCAATAGAAAGATTTCTGCAGTTGCAAGAGAGATGTCCTTTTTTTCTTTGAGAAGATTCTGGTGAGAAGAAAAATAGCGTTGTCGACTACTCTTCCTGCATTAGTTTTTGTTTCCCCCACACTTTTCTTTGTGTTCCTGCATTTTTTCCTGGATACAACTTTGAAAACAGAAGAAGCTCTTCATTTGAGTACTGGTATTTCATTACTTTGGTGAAAAAAGGAACAAGGAAACAGAAGGGTTTGAAAGGACTTGAATGAGCTATTTGAAGAAAATAAAAAGATGGGCTCTAGATCCTTTGGCACTGATCCACAGAGATGGAAGTCGTTGTCCAGACAAGTGAAAGGACTAGTGTCAAGAGAAATGGGAGTATAAAAGACAGACATTGTCAGCAAAATATGGCTGGAACACCTATGCATTGGTCAAGATTAAAAAAGGACTGTTAGATCACTTTGCACCCTGGAAACTTGCCAGCGATCTTCAGTCACTGAGGCTTGTAAATGTCCAAAACCTTGTTTAGGCACAGAAGGATCATCTACAGCTTCTGAGAGTTTAGATACCAAAGGCTAAAAATGAAGTCCATTTTAGGAAATGCCATTTTAACACCAATACTAACCAAAGGTTGTATGGTGCACTTCACCTGCTCTCTAGGCATTGTAGGCAACGATCTGAAAGCTCCAACACCACACTCTAAATGCAGTGTTTACATTGCAAAAGTCCTAATGATTTTTTTTTGTTTTTGAATCAAAGAAAATGTAAAAGACTTTGAGTTTAGAGGGCCTACTGAGATTGGGATTTGACGCGTGTACAAGTAAGATGCTGGAGGGAGAAATAGGCAGTGGTTGAGTGTGTATTCTTGGGCTGGCCGTTGACGAGAGGCCTAAAAGTGGGAGATTGACGAGAAGAGCAGATGGACATTTTAGGAAGGAGGCACACCGCATTAGAAACCGTATCGGCTTCCGTATACTAATACATAGCACTGTAATTTGTCTTTCAAAGGCTTGGCTATATGCATTTCGCTGTGTCTCTTTTGCTATTCCTCTGCTGCAGGTTTTAAGACGGAAGATGCGATTGGCGAGGCTCTCAAAATGTTCATAATCTATAGTATAAGCAAAGTTATAGGTCTATCCACATCAGCATTATATAAAGAGGCTACACCCCCTTTTTGTTAATCTGAACTCTATTGTGCTGAGCCTGTAATCACATTTTAGGAATGCAAATGGTTGAAGGAATACAAAACACTAACTGATGGCCGGGCTAGCAACTATAGATTGTACTGTATGAAGACTACTGGATCTTGATTGACATCATGTGTTGTGATCTGGTTTGTTCTCTTTATGGTGACTGGGTTCTGAGCAATGTTGTAGCAATAGCCCATGAAAGTAACTTATTTGCCAATATCATCCTACTGATAGTTACCAGAGGCAATTGAAGATTCAGTCGATTTTTAACTGCTGAAAGCCAAGCTGTTGGCTAAAATATTTAAGTCAAAACCTTTGTGTTGCTAAAGAAGTACGCCAAGTTTATTTAAATGAGTGAACTGACAAACAACAGAATGTGTGTGGTGGACACTTTGTTTTGAATGCCTTTATTTCACAAGCACATATCTTGAATTAAAGGTTTTGAGAATTAATTACTTTTCTCAAAGTAGAAGTGCTATTACTCGTTTTGTGTTTTTGAATGAAGTCTGTCAGTAAATGTATGTTACCCCACTGGAATAATTAGGATGTTTTCAGCTCAGACAGCTGTTAATTTAATATATTTGAGAACGTGGCTGAAAAATGAGAATTTGCAGCATTAAAATAAGATCTGTCATACATTTCAGTTTTGAAAGGAGACATTGTGTTATTAAAAGTCCTGTAATTCGGCATGGTATTCAGGCATGGATCTCAGTTCAATTGGAAACATTAATTTCAGTGCAATACCAAGTAAGTTACTAATACTACTACTATCTTAGTGCACTGCTTTTGTCTGTCTAATGTAAATATTTTCATGTTTACTGTTTGTCATTTTTTCTGTCGTCTGTCCAATCAATGTCTCCAACTTCTCACACCCTGCTTTCAGTTTGGATGTATTTTTCTCTCCTAGTTTTAATTTGAATTATTTGCTGGCAATCTGGGATTGTTTTTATTGATTAATAAAGTGTTTTTATTTTCAACTGTGACTGTGTTTTGCTGTCATCAATAATGAATTTGAAGTGTATTTGTTGCTGGGAGGAAACTACCGATCTCATTTTTATTTTGTTGCATAAATCAGTGCTATTGAACACCCATTATGTCTGTGTGTTGGTTAAAACGATATTGAACCAATGAAAAGTAGTAAAGAGTTCTTCGGACAAAACCTCAACTCCATTGCACCCTCAGTGTCTACTCCACCACCTCTCCCCCTCATGCAAGTATTGTATAAAGTCACAACACCAACTTTGATGAAGCAGTATTGCTTTGTTTTCAAAATAAGGTTTTCTTCATTTCCTGAAAAATTTAGATTTTTTCATTCTGAAAAATTAACATTTGAGTTTGTTTCTTCAACAGAGATTTAGATCTCCAAGTTATTCACCTGTAAAGTGTAAACGTAAAAGTATGTTTTAGCAACTTCTATTTGACAGGATTGAGGTGTGGCCAATTATGACATTGTCTTAGTGTTACGAACATTTGTGTTTGAGAGATGACCATCTTGAGAACAATTCGATATTAAAGCTGAGCTCATGTCTCTCTTCCACAATTCACACATTCTACACCATCTCACTGTAGCTAAAATAATATATTGTTAATAAACACCCCAACATCTAAATGCTGTGTGGTTCAGGCCTTGCTGGTGTACAGCCAAATATTTTTGCCTTGGCCAGCCGTCTCAAGAGGATTTGTTGAGTTAATTATGTTGGTATAATGGTGGTTTGGGAACCCAGTGTTTATAATCCAAAGCATAATTCAAATGAAGGAGCCTCTGTACCGTACGTGCCCTCTTGTGGGGAGCCTGCAGCTCTCAGATACTGCCAATATCATGCAAACCAAACCACTCTCACCAATCTACTTATGATGGATGTCTGATAAAGCAATACAAGAATGAGACAACACTTAACAAAAAATTGTTTATTTTCCAAAACAGACAAGCAAGACCTGTTTATGAAAAACACTAAGATTGTAAAGAGTAAAGTAAATGGAATCATTGAATAGATGTCAAACACCATACCAACAAAACTGATGAGCATCATAGTTCATCAAACCATCTGACCACTTTAAAAATACAAAACGGCACAAATGTGATAAATGAAAACACGTCTCTACTACAATAAAATGCAATTTGTAAAATGACTCGGACCTCTGGACCAAGTACTTTGGAGAATAAAAATGATCTTACAGTAATCCATATGATGATCCAACAGACATTCAGAAAATGAACACTGCGTTTAATGATTTAATTTTCCACAGAGTAGGATTTCTTCAAGTAAACCTATAGTATACACGGTAACATGTCATTGTTTCCGACCTCCCGTTAGTCTGACTGATTATTAACACTATCCCAAACCCTAACCTCAGTCTTAACCGGCCACGTAGGTCGCTAACCCTAACCTCAGTCTTAACCGGTCATGTAGGTCGCTAACCCTAACCTCAGTCTTAACCAGCCATGTAGGTCGGATTAACGGTATGTCGGACTTCCTGTATACACATGATCATATGCAGATAAAAGTTGAGTCAGATGAGTAAGCCAAAAAGACAAAGAATTCCGATGTTGTCTTGCTTGCCTCTGCCTAAACGCTTGGTGAAACTACAATGTTAAGGTTTTTCAAAACTACCGTTTCTCTCTAGCCCCTCTCCCCTGAGCCCTGGGTTAGTTCTTGTCGTCCTTCTTTTCTTCTTCGGTCTTGTATGAGTGCCAAGTGAGTCGCTCCTCGTAGAACGAAATGACCACCTGTGGACACTTCACATTCGCCTCCTTGGATGGCACAAGGTCCGCTTCATCAGAATTTTTCCTACAGGACAACACAAACCGCACGCATACTGAACTGACGGAAATGTATTTAGACATAACATTTTATTTCACAGAGAGTATAGATCTGTGTGTAATTAGGTGTTATACTTAATACATAATTGCTGAACTCGTTTATACACTTGACATGTAACTTGATAGATGCCAGGAATTAAAACCAGCTAAAAGTAAAATGCAAACCATTTCATGAGGAACATGAGTTCTCCTGTGGAATCTGTGGCCCCGATGATCCTCTCAGGATCCAGACTTCTTGAGAAACCCCTTAATTTCTCATTCTGAAAAACAAGGTAGAATTTTGAGTCAATGAAGATCCCAATCCCATCAGAAATGCAGTGCAAGTGATATTCTTTCCTAAAATAAGTGTTAAACAGCTCTATATTCTGATAGTAATACCAATACCTACAGCGTTTGTTCAGTTCTCTCTGGCTCTCCACCACTTCAGTAAACAGAAAATAGATTTTCAGATATACAAAGACAAATAAATAAACAAATAAATGAGCAGAAGAAATTGGAACTGGAACACTACAATTTTTCAGCTGAAATTGGCAACCCACCTGAAAATGTATTTTATGTTTACAAAAGAACTGGAGAGACTGGTCTATGATATTCAGTTTCACTTTTTGTTATTTATTGGTCTTCTTGGGGGTTATCTGATGTCCCTTCTAACAAAAATAAAATCACTCAGTCCTTCGTGGTCTGGGCATTTCTGAAAATGTGTACTCAAATGAGCCGTCTGCTTTCTCCCCTACAGTAACATAGGACTAATGCAATGTGATTTCAAGGGAGAGTGGTTAACCAGGGTAACGTAGGGCTGCTTGTACAATGTCACACATCAATCCCATTATTTCCATACAGGACATGGTGGGAGGTGCGTTTGATGGTTCCCTTTGACCTTAGTTAAAAACCACTGATATAGTAGCAAACATTTACAGACTAAAAAAGAGCAAAGTAATATGACTCACATCATCTTTTTTCTTCTTTGATTTACTATCATCCCCGTCGGAGGCTGCTTTCCTCTTGCCCTCGTGGGCTGATTTCTGGGACTGCAGGAACTCTGCTATCAGGTCTGGACAGTCCAAATTGTCCTCAGGCTCCCACGTGTTATCCTCTCTGGAGAGACGAAAAATACACACGGTTTAAGTGAATATGAATCTATATTACTGCATGCATCGATTGAGTTGGCCACTTGTCGTTGTCGACACAATACCTGGACTTTTTCCATGTTAAATATTTTAAATGGTCTTTCAGCTTTAAAAGATGGAATGAAGTGGCAGGTGATGGGAAAAAGGCAGAAGAAAGGATGCGTGTAACTTTAGACGGATGCATCACAAGGACAACACAATACTTTTAGTATTGTTTGTTGCCATGTTTTTCCATGTACTATAACTAAATATGAAGTACACAACTGTCCTAGTCCTACAGTAGGCGCGAGAGAAGCGTGATCATGGCAACAAAATATTATGCCTTATCAACAAACATGGAATGGAAACATGTAGGCTATAATCTGTTGCAGGAACATTAATAACAACAAATAAAATACATTCAGAGGCTATGCTTTTCAAAAACAAATACAATAAAGGAGGCATACATTTGTCTTTTTTCCGTTATTAATGTGTGACCCCACCTTTACCATCTCACTGTCCCCCGTGTTGTCCCAACTCCCGACCCATATCTTGAGAATAGATAAACTAGCCTGAACACTGCAAGACGTGTCATTATAAAACTCACTCAGAGAAGCCTTTCCACTTGAGGAGGTATTCCACCCTCCCTTTGACCACTCGTCGATTCAGGACCTTCTCCACCACATATTCGTCCTCCTCCTCCTCCTCCTCTGCTGCTGCTGCTGCTGCTGGTGCTGCTGGTGCTGCTGGTACTGCTGGTGGTACTGCTGGTGCTGGTGGTACTGTTGCTGCTGGTACTGGTTCTGCTGGCACCACAGGATCTTCTGCCTTCTTTTCTTTCTCAGGTGAAGCCGGCATCGTGCTGTCCGACTGGCTGGGGGCTGCTTCTGTTGAGACAGGAGTCAAGGAGTAGACGGTTACTATACGTGAACACATCCACTCTGACGGTGAACTCAAAGCTCTTTAATGTCTGCACTGCAGGTGTTACAACTCAGAAGATGACACAATTATGGTCCGAAGGAGCCTAGTATTAAACGCTAATTAATGCTTTGTTGCACAGCTGTTTCGCTGCCAAAGTAACTGATTGTCAGGCAACAACCGACCAAACAAGGACAAGTTAAACACAGAAAGTTATATTTTGGGAAATAATTATAATATATTATGAAACCTTCCGTTACAGGGGGGGCATCGCTAGCGGATTCTGTAGTCAGGCTCATATTCGTCGAGTAGACCTTGGGACCAGTAGGTTTCTGGTCAACGTCAAGATCGTAGCATGATGGAAGCAACCAGGAATCAATGAGGTAGAGAGGAGAAAACAGCATTGGGAAAGAATGGGATTTATTTCAAACTATAAATGGGCAACATCTTCAGGCAGTATAGATCAGAAAATATGCCAGATAAAACAATTTATTTTATGTACAGTCATGTGTTTTCTGTATAGATTTTGTGACTTGTCCCACTTTTATACAGTCTCTGTGACAGACAAGAGCAATATTGTTATAAACCTACAGTGCCTCAAAAAGTTACACATGTGCCATCGTCTTAGGGTACTGTGTACACACCTTAGAGTATGGTACACACTCATTGGGTCTCTCTTTGCAGGTGCTAAAAATATAATGGGATGTAGGCTACTACTACCGAGTACTGACACCTGTTACTGTATATTAATAAATGTCTCCAAAATGTTTAAATGGCGCGGGCGCGGGTTCGGGGGCGGGGGGGCGTTCCAGTGTTACATAACAAACGTCCTGGCTATGGGCGCGAGATCTCGAGAGAGAAGCGTGACCATGGCAACAACATCTTGCATACATTTCCGTCCTTATTATCACCAAAGGAAAACGAATTGTAATAATAGAGCTACTATTTCCTTAATCGATACAAGGCTATATTGGGCTGGCAGACATCAGAGCGGACTCCAATTGTATGAATCCGCCTCTGCCTGCATCAAAACGATGCAAACAGAGCTTGCAACACCTGGTGGTGGCTGTGGAGTAGTGTGCAATGCAAGTTGCGAGAAATACACGATTTAACAAAACATCAGCAGCTGCCACTGCCAGCCAAGCATTTTAGCATTCATCAGTCGGTTGCATTCTCGTTGTGCAAACTAACGGAACAAACAGTTAATAAGTTAGTATTTATTCATTATAGCGTTATTGTCCAACGACGCGGGATAACAAGTAATGGGAGAAGACCCCACGACAAAGGGTGGATCGAACGAAGGGAACAAACAAAGTCACATTCCTCCATGTTGCGTTAGCATTTAGCCAGCATAACATTATGTTGATGTCTGATCTTTTTGCATGCAGATGCAAGTTAAGTGGTGAGTAATGTGCCACTACGTATATAAGTGCAACTCGACGCAAATAAGCCTTTCGGTCCCATGCTTGATATTAGCCAGCGGCATTCAATCAAACGGTTAACATTATTAGCGTTACCGAAACAACACATGTTTGGTGGGAGGGAGGGAGGGGGTGATCAAATGATACTCACCTAAATGAATTGGCAAAAAAATAAACCGGATGTGAAAATGATAACACAGAAATATCTGCCTGGTAAATGTAAACAAATGTGTTGTTCTGATTTCTTTATATGAAAATAAATACCTATGGTCTTACAAAAGCTAAATGTATCGTCACCGCCCCCTTCGTCGTCTGGTATGAGAGAAAAAACCCGGCACAAAACCCGCTTGAACGCGAAATTGAAGATTTCACAGCACCTGGATGGACTGGATAGGGTTACAAGCATGCAGTGCGATGCCGTGTGTTTGGTATACAGATCTGCCTTCGCGGGCACTCACTAAAAGCCGGAATGGATCTGGGACGGGAGAACTCCTTTTTCAAAAAGTAATAATAAAGGAATGGCATTTTTAAGTACATAATTGTATCACCTTCACTTGTTATTTGTAGTAAACAAGTTATAACCGATGTATCGAAAGTCTTATAAACAACATTGAACTTCAACATTCAACACGCGCGTGCGTGCGTGTTTCTGAATGGGGTAGTGATCATGGTTTTGTGAAATAAACACAAATGAATGTCAGTTTCCTTATCAAATCTATTATTTAAAAAAAGTTGGTATAAACTACAGTGTCATAGCAGCAATAACATAAGAATTACACACTAATAATAATAGACTTGGAGCTGCATGAAATACAAATGTAAAATATATCAGCAATAGGCCTATATGTATGAATGTGCATGCCTACTAAATACAAACAATGAAGGGATGGATAGATGAGGAAATGTCAGAATTACATTTTATATTGTTATGTTGTTCACCTTTTGCTGAGTAGGCGGCATGCCTATCATTTTAGCGTCAAGAAGATGACAGTAGGCTATTGTTTAGGCCAGGCATTGCTTCACAAAGTGGGGGTCAAGGCAGGGGGTTAATATATATATATTTATATATATATATATTGTACAAAATCTTGAATAACTGTAGGAGCCATTTTATTTGTTGATTTTAGTTTTAGTTTAGTTTTTCCCACGCTTGGTTTTGACGTTTCACTTCCTACTAAATTGATGAACTCCTGCTGTGTGTCTGCTAATCACCTTATAGTTATGGCAGCTGTGTGTGTGTCTGCGCACAGTGGCATTCAGTGAGAGAATGGGAGTGAGTGAGCTCGATCTCTAGGCTCAATATTTTCTGTTGACAGTGTTGACCGTTTACTTTTACCGGTACCTACGTTTTCATTTATCAACCTTTTCTTCAGTACATTTTGGACCTTGTCATTCTGTCAATAAACCAACTTAACAGTTCTGGATTTGTGTTCCTGCATGCCGACATGCGCAGCCGCAGCCTCATAGCACTACTTTAATTTGGTTTGATGGGAATTAAGTAGCTATAGTCGCTACATTATATTAGCATCACTGAGACCTTCTTGGCCAGCTGGCCTGGCATGTGGAGAAGTCAGAGAACATGACCCTCCTCACCAAGTACGATTATTGATATGGATATACTTTATTTTTATTACCAAGCAAAGCAGCATCACATTCCCTTCCGGCTATTACCCACAGTCCACACCCGGAATAGTGCTGCTTCGGTTGCGCCATCTATGGGTACAGTACACCGTACACGTCTGTTGATTCATTTGTTGAATGAATAATACTTTATTAACAGTTTGCAATTAGTACAGAATTACGATTTACAATGATTGTTAAAAGGATGTAACACAAAAAGCCATAGGGCTTAATTGTTTCCATTTGGTCCTGTTGTAGGCAGGCCTACTTTACTCTCTTCGTGCTGCCAAACTGTAAACACTAAACCGTGTTAATTGCCTTGAGCCTGCACATAACTATTTTCTAATTTACATAATGATACAGATTATTATTCGTTGTTATGATGCTTTATAGTTCATCACTTTACTTACAGCAAAAAAAAATATCCAACTGTAAAAGTAATGGCGTTTTATTAATAATTTCGGGATTAATTAATACTGACTGCACAATAATAGTTATATATCGGGTAGATACCCGATTTTCTTACAGTCTATGGTAGATATACAAGTCTCATTGTGGTGATCTATCAAATTCTGTGACTTCAGAGGTCGCTGTTTGCGCATTCGACCTTAAAAGGGTTTGAAATACCATAGCTGCTGCTAGCCTGCGGCTATTGCTACTACTACTACTATAGTCTGCTAAGAAGAAACATATTTTACGGAGAATTTGGATAAACAAAAACAGATTATGTGGAGTCACATAATTCGACAGGACACCGACTTCAGTGTAATACCGGAAACGGACGTTCCTTTTATTATGACGTCACACCATCCTGACTTGCAAAATGGAAGGAAAGTCTGGTGGATTTACAGACCGTTTATTTACAACGATCGAACCTGTCTGGATACAGCAACCATCTGGTTTATGAAAGTAGGTCCAGATTTTACACGGTTCTCCATCTGATATTGCCTTTTTTGTATGTTACACAGGTCAAAATAATTTGACCATGCAGCAGCAGTAGCCATGCAGGCAAGCCAGCTCTTGCTGTTTAGCCAAGCCAAGGAGAAGACCGAGATTCTAGCTTTGACACCAAGTTTTCTTTATAAATATAATCTGTGAAGTAAGGTTGGACAGGTATACTTTCAGTTTCTATCAGTTTGTGCCCCTCGTGTTTGTTACAGTGGCGGCAGGCTGCTGAATCAGCCTGTATAAATCAGCTTAATAGTCAGGCCATGTAACTTTGGCAAGTAAACAATTGAAGCCTTATCAGTGTTTTGGTTTCGCCTGCCTGGAAGCTGCTTGGTTTGTTGGAGGCAGTGTGGTTTCAACTAAGCTAAGCACTCATCCTTGGATTTATTTGTACTACTACTACCCTCTTGTAAGTTGGTGTAGGTCGGGCAATCAAACTGTACTATGTAGAGGCTACAGTACAACTTGTACTGAGCCAAGCTAAACGGATTCCTTTGAATAGAAGCCTGTAAAAGTTAAATGAAGCGTGAGGGTTATGTCATTGTCATTTGGGTTGGGGATTGTCACTCACAATTGTATCATCTTGATTGCAAGGAAGAACATTTGCATCACAGACTGCCAAACAACACCGCCTCTGGGTCTAACTGGGCTATAATACATTCTGCTATTAAACTGCCTCTTAATTGGAACAAAATGACAGGAAAAGAATGATCTGCTTTAGATATCGTTTATAACATTTCCCAGGCAACCGAGGCAGCAGATACACAGAAGTTGCTGAGTCAATATTAGTTTTTGTTCTTCTTTTTTCCAGTGTTTATCTTTTAAGAAAAGGTATATATTGAGTCAGTCACAGGCATGGCAATGGCATTACATAATAAAACATAGTTTAAGCTTCAGATCATTGCATTATTTAATCTTATTGATTTGCAGATGTTTCCTGTCCAGCGCACCCGGCTTCGATAGGATGAACAAGAGTCACAAAGAAGATGTAAATATCTGCCTTGTAATGTTTTGTCTGTAAATGCATGCTCACATACACACACTCTAGTCAGTCTACAGAGAATTTAACATAAATGAAGTCATACAGGAAAGCCTACATTGGTGGGGTTAAAAGCAAAGGACATTGCAAAGGAGGCATGTAACATGCTTCCACAGTAATTTAGCTCTCAAGACAGTGACTGTATCCTAATCCTAGCATTACTAACAATGACTTACCGTTATTGGTACAATTAACTAAAACAGGTGTATTATTTACCTTATGGTAATTCCATCAGCAGTAACACAAACATACACACAGCGATTTATATAATGCTAATACACACACACACACACACTTGTTGTTTATAGTTTGGTTTTAGGAATTAATCTCTTTATTTATACTTTTTTCCCCTCTCTCTCTCCAGGAGTTTATTGCCGTGCGGGTCCAAGACCCCCGGGTTCAGAATGAAGGTTCTTGGAATTCACATGTGGATTACAAGATATTTTTTCATGTAAGTAACATTTCCTCTACTAACATCAGACTTACAAAGATGTATTTCACACAGCTTTTAGTGGAATTGTGTTGCATTTGTTGCAAATCAAAGCTTTAGCTGGCTGTACTATGTCAGTCTGCAACCTGCCATGTTTTTAAATTGTTATATATTTTTAACATTAGACAAAATGCCAAATCAGGTGAGGTCTAGGATTTCATCCACGTTTTAAGGCTGCGGTATTCTACACAGACTAGTCTCATTTACATTCATGGCACCTGGAAAAGACACGTAACAGTTAAAGCTGCCATGCCATTGTGCCTGTGAATATGTTTTCAGCAACCCACCCTTGGGTCTGACTCCTGACCCTGTCTTTGTGGTTCCCTCTATGGCAGAGTTTGACACAATGTCTTCTATAGTTGAGATTGCTGTGTCAGCAGCAGTATGGCTCATTGCCTAGACACTGTTTTGGTGTGAGTCATGAAATTAGCTAAGCACATGACCACATTTCAGCATTATTGTTTTCATGTAGTTTCCATGGGACTTGCATGAGGCAGGTTATGTGCTGCTCAGTCCAATGAGCCGGTCAGTGACAAACGAAGGGTAAACTCTGGAGATTTCCATTTTTTCCATAAAATTCAGATCATGTCAGTTTTCACTGAAGTCCAATTTCTACTTCGTTGTTATGACCGATGAATTATGGGTGGACCCCTAAAAGGGTGTTTCCCGGAATTCAGTTATTTTCCAATTCGGCTTGATATGAGAGACTCAGAGTTAACATCTACTAGTTATAGTTAAGTGTTCAAGACCATAGACCAGACAAGTCACAACGTGACTCTTTGCTGTTCTGTTGGCCTTCTAAACCACTGCCAGTGGCTCTGGTGGCCTCTTGCTATCTCAACGTAACCGGTAACCCTGTTTTGACCTTTGGAGAGCAAAGGCCATACAGAACATCAATATTCCCATTCTTGTTTGTGTCTGTCTCAGCATGTTTTTTATTTTAGTTTCCAAATATGTTGTTGTGTATTGCTTTGATTTACAACTTTCCTTCACATTGTACTTTCTCAAGCATAGTAAGCGGTTTCATTTTTATCAAATCTAAGATCCATCTCAGAGCACTACAGTTTCTGGCTTAGTCATGAAATGAAATGTGTATTGATTTTGGTCTAAATAAAGGTATCTAGTGCAGGGCATGTATTATTCTTCATCTAGACATTCTAGTGTATATCTCCATACCTATCGTGACTTCCTGACTTTTCCCTTCCATTGTAACTGAGATGGATTCGGGTTCGTTGTTTGATTGTAATCCAGACAAATACGTTGCAGAAAACGCGTTTATCTGTCCCTGAAAGGAATTTGTTCGTCTGCGCTACAATGTGACTCCTTCAACGTGACTCGGAATTGATTATAGCTTCCCAAAAGGTTGCTTGTTGCACAACAATGTTTGGAAGGTGTCACAGTTTGCTGTAGCAAGTTAGCAACTCTGCTTTGAGGGTAACAAATTGTATATATGTTTAGATCATGCAAGTTGACCGTGTGATACTTTCCAATCCAATGACCAAATTGGTCATAGAATGACAAATGTGTTTTTTAAATACTGGATACATTTCAAATTGTATTTGGTTCTATATTCATAGGCATAGCCATAGGACATAATATGCATCAGCAGTAACACACTCTTTGTTCTTTCTTTTCCTCCCAGACCAACAGTAAAGCCTTCACGGCCAAGACTTCTTGCGTGCGTCGGCGCTACAGCGAGTTTGTCTGGCTCAAGAGGAAGCTGCAGAAGAATGCTGGCTTGGTGTAAGTGTGTAATTCTGCACAATAAGAAGCGGTCGTTAACCCATGCTTAAGTGTTTGTTCTATACTGAGATGAACCTCCCTACCCCGTGCTAAAAAGATAAAGTGAATGTAAACACATGCATTGATGCCGTCAACACACATTTCTGTACATTTAATGTTCATGGCAATTAACACGACATATTACGCAGGTTACATGCGTGTATTGTATATAACATACTGCATCTATAATCTGTTTCCTACTGTATTATTATGTCATCTAGACCAGTCCCAGATCTGCCTGGCAAGTCGCTCTTCTCCTTCAGCAACGAGGACTTCTTGGAGAAGAGAAGGAAAGGTCTTCAAATCTTTCTGGACAAGTCAGTTCCTTCTCTACAACCATTATCACATGTCACATTTAATCTGCTGTCAACATCGTTGTTGTGACCAGTGTTGGGAGGCATTACTGTAACGCAACTACGTTTTGCGGTAACTAACTAGTAACATAACTAGTTACTCTTTCCAAACGGCAGCAACTCATATTTTTATGCAGGATGTGGTTTGGGTCTCGGGTGATTTTGAGGCCCTGCTTCCTCACTGTTCTCTCAAATATTTCTTGAAGAGAACATGGGGCCTTATCAATGATAAGTAGTTATTTAAAGTAACTTGCCCAACACTGGTTGTGACACAAACCTCATGAGTCATGTGACTCCTTATCATGTGTGTGTGTGCTTATTTTTACGTGTCTCCTGACTATTTTAACAAAAAAAAAACCTGTCTTGTGTGTATTGACTTCACCACAGAGTGCTGCACACGATAGTATGCCTGTCAGACAGCCAGCTCCACCTCTTCCTACAGACCCAGCTGCCTGTGGGTCACATCCTGGACTGCGTGCAGGGCCACACCCCATACACTGTGACGGACGCCATCCTCACCTACGCCTCATCCAACCAGGGCTACGCTCAGGCTCAGGAGGACGACGACTCCGTCAAGGAGCCCACTTTGACAGTTAGCTATGAGTCCATGGAGAGGTACGTCCATGAGACATACCATACTACTAGTTACCTGTAGATTTTTAGGGAGACTTTGAGGAATAAGTTAACCAGCTCCCAGTTGGAATTTATAAGTCCTCATCTGGAAGATCATATATATATATATTCTTTTTAACTTATTATATATATCATATATTTCAGAGTCAATTGTTTTGTTAAGCTTGGGGCTCGGTTCGTTTGAATTATTTCAATAAATGGTGTTAAAAATGTGATGGTAATCTATTTACAATTTCCATTTACACTTTGAATTGAGTGGACCTATAATGGCACGAGTTCAGTAAATATTCAGTGGTCTGTTTTCCTTCCACAGTCCAGCTCCTCATCTACCTAAAGAGACGTCCAACCCTGAGTTACTCCCTTGCAGTGACCCTGTCCACAGCGACGCCCTGTTGGAGATCCATGATGCCGACACAGTGGCATTACAGTTCTGTCCCGCTGAGCCGTCCTCCCTGAAAGTCTTCCAGAAGGACAACCACCTAGAGGCTGTCGTGGAGAGACACAGCCCAGTATCTGTGATCTTTTTTGTGGGGGACAGCGAGGAAGACCCTGAGAGACTCGTCCCGGTAGAACAGCGTGGATGTCAAATACAGACTCCTGTAGAGGTGCACTCACCCATGGGGACTGGCTTTGAGGCCAACTGTGAGGATTTGGAGAGCATGATTGAGGAGGACTGTACAATAACAGAGAGTCCTAGTATGTCACACACGGGCAAAGAGACGGTTCCCAGCATGAGTGTCCCTCATTTCGACTCCCAGGAAGAAGTTGGTCAAATAAATGGTCTTGGAGAAGCTGCTGTAGATGATGACAGTAAAGAGTCAGACATTGTAGAACATAATATTAGCTATGCGGAACAGGGTCTAGAGACTCTAGAACATAATGTTAGCTTTGAGGACATTCTAGAAGATGGCAGCCACAACAACGATGTTCATAAAGCCCATGTCATCTTCGAGGAGATGGTTCAAGATCCATATGTCATCTCTGAGGAACAGATTCTAGAAGGTCATATCCCTGCCGAACAGGTTGTAGAAAATCTCACTGCCGAGGAGACACTTGTAGAACACGTAATCTCGGAGGCTATTGTGCTAGAACTTGCTAGCGGCTCTGTGGACCAGGTGCCAGAGGACCAGGTGCCAGAGGACCATTGTCAAGAGGAAACTTCGAGTAGAGAAGGACTAACGGATCCAGGTGAAAAAGAGAGTTGCAAACTGGACTGTCCAAACGAGACACTGCTACTGAATCCTGAACCCAGCCCCGAGCAAGACCACAATGTGAACGCTGGTGAAGAGGTGGGGGGCGAAGCTGGCAACGCCACCCGAGAACCCAGTGCTTCATCGGACCAAGCTCAACAGGAAGGTGATGCGTTTGACCTCAGAGAGCAGGACGACAATGACATGGACAACCACTCTTCTTCATCGTCCGATATTGGTGAGGTTAGCGAGGATGATGACAGTGACATTCATGACGAGGAAGAGACAACTTTGCAGCAGGCAAACGACTTCAAGGAGGCTACTCCAGAAGAGATAATCCACTGCCCAGAGGCAGAGGTCTCCAACAATGGCATTTTAGATTTCCAAATGAACAGAGACACTGGGCAGAAAGAGCACAATTCAGAGGTGACCGATACCTGGGAGGATTGTGAAATTGCGTACACAACCAACGTTGGCAGCTTGCCTAAAACTGTGGAAGCAGAGTGCTCTGGGTCTGTAGATGGCAAGGATTTGATCACAAGCAGTGACTTGGATGTGATAGAGTGTAGCGCTTTGGCTGAATCAGCCGACAGTGAACTCACAGAGCAGCTTACCTTGTTGTCCTCGCTGTGTGTAGAAGAGGAGGAGAACCACGATGGGGAAGCTGAATGTCAAACGACACTGTCGAGCGTGGAAGACTAGAGCGCTCACACTCACTGAGCTTCAACAATGAATAGTGGGATGTCCTGTTACCCAAAGACACATTGGCTCATGTTCCCAGCTGCACATGCACATGATGCACAGCACATTTTAAGTTTTATTCCTAAAGTCTAATCATTTTGTGGCTTGAAGTTCATCAGTCTGTAGTTTTAATATATAGAGGAACCAGTCTAACACAAGTGTTTTACCAATTCGGAGTCAAGTTGACATCTTTCAAAATGGTATGTCATGTTTCTTTTAATAAAAGCCCAATACATACATAAGCACACATCCAGCAGCACAAATCTACACAGTTGAACAGCAGAGGGCGCTCAGGTTCACAAATATGTATGTGTCCTAGGAAGGATTTATATAGCCACAACAAAACCTAACCATACATAGTATTTGAAAATGTAAGCCATTTCAATACATCATACATACATACATACATTTATATGCAAATATAAATTATCTTTACCCAAGCTATGGCTAAGCATTTTATAGTGAAGAACAGGGAAAACAATTCAATTATTCAAATAATCAAATGGATCTACAAGCTTGTATTTTCAGTATATCAGATTTATTTTCCATCCTATTACCTTTTCACCTATAATGACATGAATAGATTATTTTATAAATTACTTTATAAGAAATAACTATGTAGTTCCTGTCTAGGGTGTGCTTACGTACACAAGCATGCTTTCAATTGGGTGGGGTGAGGACAGAATATTCTATCCAGTTCTGTGCTCTGCTCATGTTCAGGGAAGAAAAATGCATGTTTTTTAGAGGAGAGGCAGTGGACATGAACAGCAGTTATCTTCACCTTAAACCATAGGTGCAGGATTAAACGTGTTTTTCATTTAAACCTAAAAACTCATGCATGTTCAGATAGCCAGACCATCATCTCTGAGATGAACGTATTCATGCTCGAGCCTAAATTGTCTGTTCAAATCTCATCTTGGGTGTTTGACTCCGATATTGTGACATGCTAATTATGCTGGTGTTTTTCCATTAGTTGAATGCACTGCTTTTTAAAAAGGGATAAACATTTCTATAGTGCTGTTTCATACGGAACTGAGCCTTTGGATGCTTTTGTTTTAATGGACAGCCTAGCAATTTTAAACTGATTTGTTCTGAACCAGTTAGTAGTCTACACTGTCAATCACAACTGTACTGATTCTGGGGCTTGCTTTTTTTTTAATGCATTTTAAAGGTCCACCTTTTGTTAAACAGGGGAGTTGGCATTCTTTATAAAAAAAATAATATTTAAAATGTGAAGGAGAAAAGAGAGATGGTATTTTCTAATGGGGATCTACAAGGGCAATGAGACAAACCCTGGAGACTACGTCATGCAGACTACACATCTGTTAAACTGGGTTTTAATTTAATTTCAAATAAATTGCTTTTCACAGCAGTCTTTTGCATGTGTTTTGTCTATTTCAGTACTTTTGAATTGCAGACACTGGCATTTCTTGGAGCATGCTTGCTACCCTGTGATTAGGAATGATTAGAAAAACACTGAATTTAATTTGATAAACTCGTCAACAGTAGTGAATGTTATTGCACTCATCAGGAATGTCATCTTACATGAGACAATATGTAATTTCATTTGAAACATTTTTCACATTGTACACAGCAGTTTATTTGATCTGTGCCAGTGGTGAAACTACAGCTGCATTAACTGAACATAGGAAATCATTTGCTGTACACTTTTGCAGTACAGTAACACATTTTATATATTATGACATTTAATCTAATTGACATTCATGTAAGCATTATTAGGTCATATGAATTAATAACCAAAACAAATTTACACTTTGTAACAGTGACTCGTTGAAAAGAAATGATTGAAAAAAAAAAATCTGTGAGCAACACAGTTGAACGAGGAGCGTAGTAGTATTTGTTTATAAAATACACACTCTTAGTGACTATTATATTTCTCTGCCTATAAAACATCTGACAAGTCTGTCTCTTATCGGCCTTAAAGTCCAGGGCAGGGCAGATGTGTCTCTGGCAACTCTGTGGGAGAAAACAGGCACACGCTATCAGGGAAACATGCATAAATAATTCAGCATTCATTCAAGGCTGTGCCTGTGCCTATCTAACTGTATTAGGGAATCATTTTCTTAAATAGGACAACTGACGCTGTAATCATGCTTTTGTTACACATATTCATTCTCGAGCGTTGCCAATTCCACCTCTTGGATGGCTTTTTTGCAGTACTTCTTCCAGCCACCAGATGCCATAAATGGCAGGTCAACGGCTGAATATACCTCAATGGCAATCTGGATGAGCATCAGGGGGACCGTTTCTGTGTATTAGGGCCACGGTAATGGTCCATAATGGTGATGATAAGAGAGTGCCTGGGTACCTGTTGGAGCTCAGAGGATGTAGGCGGGGTGAAGGAAGTCCTTGGGGACGATCCCCACGGTGCCGCTGATCTCGCCGACCCACCAGCCATGGATGTTGTACTCCTGAAAAACCCAAGATGAACAAAGGAAGGGCTGTAACTCCTATAGGCTGAGTTTGCACAACAAATGAATGGCTGAAGTATAGGCTCTGGCGTCCGTGTACTGATTACCGTAGTTATTATATTTGCTTAACGATAATAAAATAAATATGTAAATTAAAAGCACTGCCAAGGCAGCAATGACATTTGTTCTTTTTAACAGCTGCAGGTAGAAAACTAAACCCAGGGCTTCTAAAAACTTCTAAATGAAAAGAGAAAAAAAACAAAAGTCAAGGTCACACAACAGCATTAAAATATTCATGGAACAGTTGATGAGATGAAATAAACGCACCGAGTGACTAAATAAAATGAAATAAAATAGCTCTGATACTGTGATACAGAGGGCGAGGAGAGTTAGAAGCCGAATCTACAAATTCAGCATGCAACAAAACGTATTATTTTGTTACAATTATTGCTTATATAAATGTAAAGCTTAATAAATGAAATTACATTATAGAATTACAATTAGGACAAAAGAGATCCGAGTAGGCTAGTATTGGGGAAAATAAAAAAAACTGTCCTTGTATAAACCATTTCAATGTAATATAAATGATGCTATGGGCTGTATGTAGCCTGAGACTGACTGAGGTTCTCTCTGCCCTGAGGTCAGAACCACATGCAGGCTCCACTCAATCTGACAATAGCGTTTCTATAAATGAAGTGTAAAATGCACGATTAAATCATAGTCAAAAACACATTATTACTATCATAATGGTAATGTGTGAGATTAAAACTACTACTGCCTACAGTTTAACCTCCAGCAACCATAAAAACAAAATCACGCTGCCTATGAGCTTTCACAGAGCAGCTTGGACTAGGAGTTACAGCGCGGCCAGTCTCGGAAACCATCGGCTATATAAGGTCGCATTCATATGCAGATATCTGTTTAAAGAGATTACAGTGGGGCAAAGGTGAAGGTACGGTTATTTTGTATTTTGTATTGTACTGAACACGATTCTGCTGAAGTGAAACCATCCGAATAGGAACAATAATGCTGAGTTTACTCTACCAAATGGAAGTATAATTTTCTATAAAATTTTCCTTGTGTGAACCAGGACTGATGTTCAAATAATGCTTTTTGTTCCATACATTTAAACTGAATATAGTTCAAATGTAGACTTCATCTGATTTTTTTGTTTTGTTTTTAAGTTGATGATTCTATTCAGTGAATAGGATCACAAATCTGTACAGGTTTATGATTTTGGTTCCCATTCAAAATATATTTGTCTTTTCATATAGGAGAATATGACTTGACTCACCTTTACACTTAATATACTGTATATATAATGGACAAAACAAAATCCCATGGTTTGCAAGAAAATAAATTATCTGACAAGTGACAACACAATGTCACAAATTCCTTGACTTGTCCATACAACATGTTCTGTAAACCCCATTATAACGGACTAGTGCCACACACACATTCAATTGTTTCCACCGTGCCCGGGTTCATTCAAGCGCTCCGTGCATTTATGTGATTGACTTACATCAGCCACCGCATGATAATTTGATCACAACAGTTGGTCTCTAACTACCAGATCAATATTTGGCCAGCGACCAGGGGGGTGGGTTCCAGCTGAGCAGACGAGCGGAGGCACCTGCCCACAGTCATTTTCCCACCCTGATGGAGGGGAAGAGGCCCACCACTCGTCTCTATACTCAGTTGTACGGCAGATTGAGAATGGGAGTGTGGACGCTTCATCTCGGCTCCGAGAGGAGTATCCAGCCAACGGCTGCTTGACTGCGCACATGTTCACATGCGCGTGTGTGTGCACGCACATAGACTATACTAGTATACATACAGTGCACACAAGCACGTCGACATGTGCAGCAGGGATGCACAAATGTACACACATAATAACACAAAGCCCTCTCAAAAGCACTGGCACAATAGTTTATTTGAAGTGAAAATGTGATATGGAAATTAAATTCTGTAATGAGCGCAGATGACACGTTGAAAGAAGTGTGTAATCTTTTATTGAAGAGCGCCAGCTGGGACTAGAAGTTCTGATTAAAAGCAGAGCTAACGTCATGTTTCAAAGACTGCTTGTCTCCTTCTGTCGACTGCGGCTACATAGCAACACATGGACACATACGAACAATTTGAGGCCTGCCCAGTAAAATCTGGAGTGTTACTTTAGCTCTGAACGTGTACAACGTGAATTGTAGTGGTCCAGTTTCTAATAAGGCCTGTGTAATTTGTTCCTAATTGTTTTACAAACACATTGGCTCACACTGACTCTACACAAATACACATATATAGTATTTATATAGCCTGTAAGTGACTGTAATCTTTCATAATGCACATACACCATATACAGTGTATCGTCCTGTCGGGTAGAAACCTCTTATGTCCATATTGTAACTTAACTTTTCGCCTTACGTGGTCATACTAACGTCACACAAAAGCGGCACGTTTCGAGCTTGCGGATCTACTACTTTTAGCAGGTCTTTTCTCTTCATTTGAATCCTGAAAAGTAACAGTTTTGGACACGCCGATGTGAGATCTTCCCCCCCGACAGTGAGACGATATGGTAGCTTATGTGCGTGACTCACAGTTTCTTTCAGTAAGGGATGGGCATGTGTGACGGATGGCATGTCGTCAGTGGATATTCCTGTCATGTATAGACCTCTGACACCCCTCTCTCCCGCCAGAGGAATGAGAGGCAGGCCTGCTGTGTTAATGAGCGCTGCTCTGGACAGCCAGGATGGATGGGCCAGTCAGAGAGAGATGGTCCGCCACACTCAAGTGTTCTCAGAGCACGTCGAGTTATACGACTTAGACCATGATAAGCAGCTCATCCATCCAGGCCCGTGAGACTGCCGTGTACGTTATCGTACGTTCTGTCCCACGAAAGCTTGACTGACAAATTCAGACTCTCGCATATAGTATATATGTAGTATATATATAAAAAAATATATTTCTTCCCCCTTTTTTTTAAAGAGTGACCTCGCCAAAGGCAGCATGAAACACTATTACATCAATAAACTAAACGTATATCACACACTACATACAAGTGAACACAATATGTACTAATCTCTGTATTCTTTAAAAATTGATTTCAATTCACCCACATAGTGATCAGCTCAGATATAGTTCAGACCCTTCGGCGTATACACATAATATGTTGACCATGTCAGTTGTCCTTGTCTAGTCTTGTCCTGTTTTTTCTCTTGTCTCGTTTTTCTCTTTAAAGGTCTGTGCCCCGGCCAGTGTAATAACTGAGTGGGGGGCGCACTACTATACACACACGCACACGCACACGCACACACACACACACACACACACACACACACACACACACACACACACACACACACACACACACACACACTTTGTATATTTATATATACTGTACACTCATGCATCATGATGGAGTTGGAATGTAACTTTAATGGTGGGAAAGCACTAGTCTGTATTGGCACTGAGCACCCTGTGGTCCCGCAGAGGAACGAGCTGTATCGTGGAAAACAATTTTGGCTGCCGTACTCAGTGGAGAGGACGTGTAAACCAGAGGAAGAAGTGAGAGACAGACGGACGGGTGGGGGGTCTGATGGGTGGGGGGGGTTAGGCATCAGAGAGAGAGAGAGAGAGAGAGTGAAAACAGTTTTTCTCTCCCTTGGGGGCGTCGCAGCACTATTCCACCAACCACGCACTGACAGAGAGTTTTATTTATCTCCGTGGCCCATCTGTGCAGTCGGTCTCAAATTCTCCCCGAGAAAGGTCTTTGGGATTATCAGCACCGCCATTTTAATACAACTGCTACATCACGGGAGTGGGGCGCCAATGGCGGTGGAAGTCTGTCAGGCGTGCCGACGAGTCCATCTCCCTCGCACTTGAAGCCGGGTTCACCCAGAGTACACCTGCTGTAATAGGGACATTCAAAGCGCCAGCCACCGAGAGTAAATTATTCAAATGACAAAAGCTGTGCTTTTGAAAGTCTACGGTGTCCTTCTCAGTGTTTGTCTGTTGTTGTCTTTCTTTCTTGTCTCCAGGCCGGTTCAGCTGTGACCTCTTTCATCTTAGGATGTGGGGGGAAATTCGAAGGTGAAAACAAAGACGAGACAGTTGGCAGAGCTGGCCACATGAACGATGACAACCAAATCCCCATCAACAAACAGACAGACAGACAGACAGACAGACAGAGACAGACAGACTGACAGAGACAGACAGACAGACAGACAGACAGACAGACAGACAGACAGACAGACAGACAGACAGACAGACAGACAGACAGACAGACATCTCACACTGTAAGGAGTTCTCTCTGGGGTTCCCAAACCAAGTGTCCCTCAGCGGCTAGCCGGGGCTCTGGTCAATGTCCGGCTGTAATATCATTAACGACTTGGACCAGGATGCATGCAGCGCTCTGTGTCTGCACGCCTAATTTGTGGGAAGCAACACGTACGTGACAGCAGTGGAGTGGCCTGGCCCGAAACACGGATCAAATCACTGCTCGCATTCCAACCCCAGCTCAGACAGGGAGATGGCAGGGGTGGGTGGGGGCGGGGAAGAGAACAGCGCCACGCGGTGGCGGCTGGAGAGCATCGACTCTGTGACCTCCCGGTGACTCCTCCGTCGAGAGCGGGTGGGGGGCAGCGTGGGCGGGGCCGTCATCGGGAGCACGTTGCCATGGCAACACCTGCAGTGTACCGGCGCGATCGTTTATTTACCACTCAGGGGGCTGGCTAATGGTGGCGCTCTGATGGGACCCATCGCTCATGTTCCACGCCGCAGCACGGATTGACAGCCAACCGTGCCTGGAGAGGCGGGAGAGGGTCGGGGCCGAGCCCGGGTCGCTGTGAGGGACAAGGACCAACACAGGCGGACAGGAGAGACCACTTTTGCGTCACGCCAGGACAAAGACAGACCCCCCCCCCCCCCCCCCTATCTCAATTTGAGATTCTGGGTGTCTTTTTTTCCCCCCACTTTTTGCATAATCTGAAATCAAAAATCCTGACCGTCACAGGCCCATTTTTACACTCTCAGAATTAAATCAACACTTCGGCACTTCACCGACACAAAAAGTCACCTATACGGCGCTTTCGTGGCACACATACTTATATATTATCACACTTAAACACACATACGCAGACGTGTGTGCGCAACCACACAGATACGCATGCACGCATGCATGCATGCATGTACGCTCCCAAATGCATACAAACCAGGGGGAGTGCTAATAAGCCTGACACATGAGGCATCTCTCCTCGGCCACCAGCTGACTGAGGCAGGCCTTGGGCGTGATGAAGAGCAGGAAGTCTCTCATTGCCCTGCCGCTGAACCCACCGCCTGGGTGTTACCATCTCTCCCTCCCTCCCTCCCTCCCTCCCTTCCTCTCCCCTCCAACCGCCCCCTCATCTCTTCCTATCTCTCCCTTTCTTCTTCCGTCTCTCCTCCCGACGCCCTCTCCTCATTCTTCCTCTCTGTCTCTCTCTATCTCTCTTTCTCTCTCTCTCTGACTCTTTCTCTCCTTGTCTTGCATAAAGTCATCAGACACATGCACTGCAGCTCTGCAGTTCTCCCATCCACTACTCTCGGCCTAACAAAGAAACATGGACACCTCCGCTCGGCTGGACCCCCTGATCGGTTTAACCCTCAATCAGGTTACAGGGAACCCTGCTCTCTGTCTCACACACGGAGGCACGTGCGCGCACGCGTGCACACACACACACACACACACACACACACACACACACACACACACACACACACACACACACACACACACACACACACACACACACACACACACAGGTACATTTTCAAATGCTCGGCAAATGTCTTGATAATAAACCGTAAACTGGTGGTAAAGTTACTTATTTGAGGAGTGTTCACCCCCACCCCCCCACACCACCGCCCCCGGACCCAACCTATCCATTTAGAGATATGAATGATAATTCTGCACAATCAGAGAATGAAATGGCTACTTAGTGTCCGTTCTTTCCTGAGCGGCCTTTTAATTAAATCAGAGAATTGGCTTCAAAGTGGAAACATGACGGAGCATGAGAACGTTTGAAAATATCTCAGGGACGGCTGAGATTTAATAAAAAGGAAGAACCCATACTCGCTCCTTTTGTAATGGCCGCCTGGGATTACGGATGACTCCTTAACTTAATAGCAATTTAAAGTGGATTTGTGTATGCTGCTGAGTGTCTGTAATGATGGCTGTTTACGCCACCCCTCGTTTATAATAATTAAGCAGAATGGATCGAGGGGGGGGGGGGGTACGCTGGGCACGGTTCTGGACTATTGGCTGGAGCTGAATAATGACCTACTGTAGTTGACCGGGGAATGACCGCTGCCTCCTGCGTGACCCTGCACCCCAGACTCCCCCCCCCCCTCTCTCTCTACTTTGGGTGGTAAATAGGATGTCTTGCCTGTCTATAGCGTCTTGGTGTCTATGGACACAATAGCAGCCGGGGGTCTTTAAATGGCTGTGTGTGTGTGTGTGTGTGTGTGTGTGTGTGTGTGTGTGTGTGTGTGTGTGTGTGTGAGACAGAGAAAAGCAGAAAGAGAGAGGAGAGACTGAGTTCACACAAAGGGATAAAGGGACCCCCACCCCCTTTTGTCTTGACTTGACTTTTCCATCTGATTGTTTTCCCCACTTTCTCCTTTCTTGGCCTGCATTCAGGCGGTGTGACCTGTGGCCACATTGGGCTGTCATGGACTGAAGCCGCTTATATGACCCTAAAAGCCTGAGTTATACTTAGCTATAGCTGCGTGCAGGTGTCGCTCGCCGAAGAATTGCAGATCTACAAGCGTAACGCGACGCGTTGTGTGCATGTAGATCAGCTATTTTCGCTGTGCGACACCCGCGCAAGTAGGAATCAGGCTTAATGGGAGATCGTCCCAGGTTCCTCATCCAGAGGCCTACTGGTCCCCTCAGATATGTCAGGAGCCTGATTTCTTGATCATACGTTTTTTTTGTATTATTATTATTTGACGGCTTCAAGACGGACTAAATCAAATTTTGAAATGTTCATGCTTTCCACGACACTGAAAATGTCAATGGTGTGCAAGTGAAGCCCTTGTTGATTTAGAGCCAAGCGTCATAAATCAACCTTTGGCGTGTGTGGGCTGTCATCTGCTAAACACCTCCTGTTGTATATATGCAACGGACGCTGCCAGCCAACGCCACAAGGTGGCAGCGGTGTCCATGTTCTATTTGCTTCCAATGAGCCGTTTCTGCCACTGTGAAAAGGGGCTGGAACTGAACGGAAGTACACAGATATTACATGACTGTCTACTTTAGGAAGCTCGTGGGATTGGCTAGCCCGTCTCCCCCTCTCTGTGTTTTGGTTGGACAGCGAGGACAGAGGGCTGGAGAGCAGAGAGAGCGGAGATGGAGGGGGGGGGGGGGGGGGGCGGCAGAGGGAGAGAGGGAGAGAGAGAGAGAGAGAGAGAGAGAGAGAGAGAGAGAGGTGGCAGCACTCCTTGCCAGAGTTTAAAGGACCCTGGATGGGTTTATGCCATAAATCTCTCCCCACTCCATCCTGCAGTTCCCCATGAGTGCATATGGGAATTCAGGAATGTGACAGCTGACCTGTAGAGCCCATGTATTTTGATTCTGGCTACATAAATTAGAAAGAAGGAATGCAGGACATTATGGATTATTGAGGGCCAGAATACAAGCATTACATGTGTCAACGATAGCGCCGTCACGCTGATATCTTGTCATGGGTCAATTTTGCACTGTTACAACGCCATTGTAAATTCTACATAATTTACAATGTGGCATGTCAACCTGCTATGTTTGAAATGTAGATCACCATAAAGCAGCGTAAAAACCGTGAAACATCCAAACATTAGGATCAAGTTAAACAAATCGGAGTGTACGCCATGTCGCCAAAACAAGACCAAAAAAAAGGAAAAGGAAAATAGCAGAGCTCAGTCGTATTTTGTCATCACACACACAGATGTCAGTGTAAAGCCATAATGTGCATTAGAAAAATGCAAGCTTCTCAGAAATGAAATGCCAGAGCGAAAACACAAGATGGATTTGGCCGCGTGCTTCCAGCCCATGTATCAGAGCGCTGAGCAGTACCAGCGAGCTCGCTCTGGAAGGCGAGTTCAGCATGGGTGCGAGCAGCAGCAGCGAGAGGCGTGCTACGAGATTAATTCCCTTGAACTAATGGGATTCATATGAGTTGTGGGCTTCCTAATTTATTTACTTTGTCAGTTGGATGCATGTGCGTCCATAGTACACATCAGCCACAAACAAGTGTACATACAGTACACACACATGCGTGAGTGTGCACACATGCACGCGAGCGCACGCACCCGCACGCACGCACACACACACACACACACACACACACACACACACACACACACACACACACACACACACACACACACACACACACACACACACACACACACACACACACACACACACACAGCACTCACTCACTCACGCGCATACAAACACACAAAACTCAGAGAAAAATAACACACAAATACAGTAAAAATGCCCCCACTTTACAGTAAGTGAGAGATCAATAATGATTGATGGAGGTCTTTTATACAATCGGCATGTTCTACTCAGTTCACAGCCATACGACACCACGCCTGTGGCTATCCCATTCTGCACTTCAGCAGTCAATCACATCCCAGCTTTAAAAATAACAGTTTGTTAGCACCATTGATTTAACACTTAGAGCATGTCCTTATTACCTTGTAATTATGGTCAGTGTTGACATAACAGCACAGACAACCAGCCCTCCCCCAGTAGGAGAATTTATGGGCCCTGGTTTTATTACAGCCATTTCATGTGTCCGGGTCCCCAGTTAAGAGACGGACTTGAGCTCCAGCCAAGGGCCCGTATTTCACTGACGGAGGTCAGGGTTCTCAGGAATCCCCCCCGTAAAGCTGAGTATTAGTGGCCCTTCCATGTGCACCAGCAGGGAAACCCCCTCCCCGAGGGCTCATTAAAATAAACAGCCGATTATGGCCTATAATACTAATAATGCCACTCAACACCGTAAATGTGAAAACATTACGACGGGACGCGGGCGGAGTTGCAGTGTCATACTAAACCAAGCATTCAGGAGGACGTCCGGTGATCACCTCTAAATAATTTACGGCCCGCGGGCCTCTCTTTAAATCCTTTCAGAGATATAGCTACGACGGATTTACACCTAGTTGCGTGCCGGCGTCGTCGTGCACTGTAAACGGTCGTGCTGCTGCGATGCCTTGTGAGCTTGTAGATCAACCGTTTTCGGTGAGCGACACCTTGCTCAGCGAAGTATACCGAGCCCTTTAGAATACTCTGTCGCAGTCTGTCACTCTGTTATGACTCCGCCATACGGCTGCACAAAACAAGAGTAATCTGTGTCATTACGACGGTGAAGCGCTACAGCTATACGCAGCACGCCCAGGCTGGAGTTGGGTGCGCTTTTAAAGTCACCGGCGAGGCAGTTATCTGATCCTTACAGTTGAAAGGTAATATATAACAGGGCAGAGTCCTGGCTGTTTGGGCTGAATTTGTAGCCAACATCTCCCCACGGAGGCGAGTCTCCTTTGTTCCCTTAAGTATTGTGCCTCTATCGTGCTTATATATGACAAATGGTTTGGACGACTTTTCACCCTATCAAGCGGCACACACAGACTCAGAATGGTGGCGTCTCGTTAATTTGACATCCAAGAGCTCAATTAAAACTCTATCATGTGCAGAGAGCATATTTCACCTGTTCCTGTCGTACACTCGCATTTTGTACCATATCGGGGTGGTCGCTGATGAAGCCGATGGGGCAGATCTTTTTGGTTTATTCGGTTTTTTTGGTATGCACATTGTTGATGTGAATTATCCAGTGATTCTTTTTATGTATAACAAAATTACATTTCAATCACTACTAAATAGTCAGTGCATGTACTTAACATTGAGGCTAAACATGAAACATATGCCAGGCTAGAATAAAAGGCACATACACAGCAGACAGTGGAATCAGATGCCGTTTAGGGTATAGGGTTTTCTACATTAATTATGGATATCAGAATGTTTGAGAGAGAGAAAAGAAATCGGTTCGACCTTCCTGTTCTCCAAAATATCGGAATCGTTATCGGACTTGAAAAATCAATTTCGGACAAACTCTAGACTGGATTATATGTGCTGTAAATTATGATATCCTTTTGTCTTGTGGTGTTTGATTGTATGTTTATTTATTTATTCATTATAATATTGTCATTTTTCTTTATCTGCCATTATGAGGCCAAATACTTGTGTCGTTGCCATTCTGAAAGTCTGTAAGCTATTTGTTTAGCTACTAACCAAGCATTATAAGGGGGTTAAAATGTAGTGGCTCAAGTTCATGTTTATTTCAGAACCTGAATTGTTTCAACATTAACCATTCAGTCCTTTTGAGGATAAGAGTAGTCTGAAATGCCAATATGCGTACTTAACAATTACTCTTAACTATACAATCAATTTAAAAACAGAAAGGGGAATACACACATTACTTGAATTTATGGCCACTGCCCATCAAATACAACACGGGATAATTCGATCGCAAACCGGCCAATGGCAACAAGTCCCACTTGCATAGCAAAAGTGCCCAAATTACAATGCATTGATTTCCAGTAGGGATGGCTCTTCAGCAGCAGATACTCTGCATGTAGCTACCAGACGGCCATAAAACACAGCGAAATAGATTGAGAGAGAAAAGAGCTGAGATGCAGGATGGCTTCACCTGCGGTGTATGTCAAACAGAAGAGGAGGGCCTCGCATGGCTGCTCACTCAATTAACCCCTGTGATATAGGCTCAGTAATGAACAACGGCCCCATTACCCAGCGTCTGAGAGGCACTTCGCCCTAGTGGCAGGGGGGGAATAGACAATGCCACTGCCGTCGCTGCGCCGCTGCATTGGGGGGGCTATACTGCAGAAATGTAGATGTTGGGGGAACATCAGCGTGTTCTCCAAGTGATGTGAGCAAATGGCAATTATTGGAGGTAATGACCGCTGTCGTCGTTGTTTAACCTTTATTTTATCAGAGGCTAAATAACCCGGAACATTTTTTTCCCGCGTTTTCTCTGTGCTTCGGCCACTCTTAACACAATTAATGTACTTATTTGGGGGAGGAGGTGCTGGGGAACTTACTTAAAAGATGGAGTGCCGTGAGTTTTGTACTTTTTCTGTTTTGTATGTGTCCATGGAGTTAATATTACTCTAATAGACCGCCAGGTGTGATTTTCTTCCTGAAAGCTGAAAGCCTTTGAGTCAAAAGGCCCAATTTAAAATACACCACTTAAGTGATGTCATAACCCTAACCCCTCCCCTAACCCCTCACCAACAGTTGTGGGCGAGGCTTAAGTTCAGGTGAGTGGTGCTAAGGTGAAAAGCAGGTACACTTAATTAAATGGTCGGTGTGGCGACATAAAACATAATTTTATCACTTTCTGTACTGTCACGTTCCGTGACATGTTTTGTATTTTCATGTGTTTCTTGGTTTTTAGTTTGGTTTAGTGTTTTACTGTTCTGTTGTGCTTCTTTATTTTGTAGTATTTTGTTTCCTGGTTTCCTTTGTGGTTACTGTTACCTGTCTTGTCTCACCTGTGATTATTAGTTTGGTCCACCTGTGTCCTGTTAGTCACTTAGCCAATCCCTGTCTTGATTTTGAGTTACAGTATGTTCACCTGTGCCCTGTTTTCCTTGTGTGTATTTATACGCCCCTGTTTTTTGAGTTCCTTTGTCAGTTCATTGTTGGTTGTCAAGTGTGATGTTGCTTGTTCCCGGATTTTGGTGAATAAAACCTCCTGCATTTAGACTTCTTTGCCTCTGCGCCTCCCTGTCCTGCATTTGGGTCCTACCCTCTTGATTCACATCGTGACACTGTACACTTTAAAAATAAATCTTCCTCATGGTATAATCATACATAGTACCTGATGATCATGTTTTAAGGGGGGAAAAATCACGGCACTCCATCTTTGAAAAAAATAGGGCGTGGGGGAGTTGACAGAAATTGCCCATCATTGGTGTGTGGGTGGAGTCCCGAGGGTGGCATGATGTACGAGCATAACTGTCACTCGACAGGAATTTCTATGTGGCTGACCTTGCTTAGGATGTAGACGAGCTCCCCTCGGTGGAAGGACAGTTCGTCTGGCTCGTCGCCCTCACAGTCCCACAAGCCCTGGTAGTAGTTGGCGTAATCCGACGACGAGGCTGAGAGTGAAATACAGAGCGTGCCATGAAGAAAACAACGCAACCTCCTCCTCCGCCCCGCCTGATCATAATAATAATAATAATAGCTTGAATTTATATAGCGCCTTTCATGAACCCAAGGACGCTTTACAAAATGCACCAACAACAATCTACAACTATATGCCATAAGCCTGAGAGAATAAGTGTCTTTTCAAGGCAGCCTTAAAAGAGTCCAGTGTTGGAGCATGGTGAATCTCTATTGGAAGAGAGTTCCACAGGGTGGGGGGCTGCCACACTGAGCGATCTGTCCCCGAAGGTTCGATCAGACTCTTTAGAGCAGTGGTTCCCAAACCTTTTAAACCGTGACCCAAAAGAGACGTCTCCCCAGGACCCAAAATAGTGAAAATAGCCGATCTACAAGTTCACAACGCGACGCAAAGCGTGGCGTTGTGAATTTGTAGATCGGCTATTTTCACTACTTGTAGAAAGTCCCCTCACACGGTGAGTAGGGAAAAGTGTAGAGAAGACCAGTGTACTTAGGAGTGGGCGGGGTTTAGTCATTTCAGCTGAATGCTCAGGGAGCTAACATTTGTGTGGGAAGAGGCAGCAGGTTCTCTGTTCCATGATGTTCCATCATAATGGAACATCATAATGTTCCATCATAATGGAACAGAGGCAGCAGGTTCTCTGTTCCATGATGTTCCATCATAATGGAACATCATAATGTTCCATCATAATGGAACAGAGGCAGCAGGTTCTCTGTTCCATGATGTTCCATCATAATGGAACATTCTACTTCATGGAATTTATTTTTGGATTTTTATTTTATATCTTCATGAAATTACTGAAAAGTAATAATAATAGCCTACTTAAAAACAAAATGTCCCAACCTGCTGTTTTTTGGGAAACAGTTGAGAAAGCTTTGAGTCGTGTGTGTGTGTGTGTGTGTGTGTGTGTGTGTGTGTGTCCCCAAACCCACCACACACACACACACACACACACACACACTTACACGGTAGCTTAAGAATTGGAACGTTTTTCATTTAATTTAGTGAACTTGTTGGGAGGAAAACAGTTGCTGAGGAAGAACAATGATAGTGACTGTAGAATTGCGGAGTGACCCTCTGACCTGATTTGGAGCTCTTCTCGCGGCTCTCCTCCCCCACATCTGGAAAGTCGTCATCCTCTGAAGACAAACAAATAAACATTACTATACAGTATACTTGTGAGGACTTCAACATTTTGTACGGCAATTTGACAAGCTTATGGAGCTTAACTATACGGCCTAAAGCCTGAGTTATACGCCGGTGTTGCAATGTTGTAGATCAGCGACGACACCGTCACACAACTAAATATAGAAACCAGGTATAACTCCAACTCTAACCCACATAAACGAAACGGCTAAATGCCTAATCAATCATAATCCTATAACCCCAGCCTCAATAATACCTAAAAAGCATTCTCTTGCAAGAAAATTGTCCTCACATTGTGTATTTCACAAATAGTAATAAACGCACGCACTCACACACGAAGGCACGCACGCACACACACACACACACACACCAAAGTCAAGAGTGAGGGTCAGAAGAGAGTTGGTTCAGTTCGGTTCTGATTCTGAACCATGAGGTGACCATTCTGGGGACCCATCTGCAAAAAAAGAAAAAGAAAAAACAGCACCCTCTGCTGTTTGTTTCATTTGCCTCTGGGGGCAGGCCCAAGTCCCCCGTGCAGCTCTCCAACGTTGAAGCACTGGGCCCTAGTGGTAACAGTTAGGACTGCAGGCGGACCCGTGGAGTTATGACTAAGAAACTAAGACTAGGAAACCGTGTAGCTGGGGTTTAACATTGAGCGCCCGTTTGCACTTCCACATTTTGGACACGCGGAAGTAGACGGTCCTTCCAGGTGATTCAAAACACCACTGAGCAACTTCCACTGAAATGAATGGCGGGGGGGGGGGGGGCTGTCGCTCCGGTTCAGTCTGTATCCTTTTAATACTCTTATGGGCAGGCCTCAATAGAGCGGCGCAGTTTTTATTTAATTTATTTAAAGACCTTTTCAGCGTTGTACGAAGCCAACTCTTGTCGTGACAAATCATGACAACACACACAAATTAAATAAAAACTTCTTATGGGGAAATGCATTGCGTTTTCATTTCCTGGGCCGTTCGTTGTTCTGAAAGGGGGAGGGACTGCGCCGCTCTATAGAATGTGTATAACAGGATGTTGGCCTGTTTGGCCCACCCTCAGCCCTCCACTTCCTGTGGTGTGCCCGTGTTTTCATTCACACTAACAACAATGTATATACATGTTCTGAATGGCCCTGCTGACAGATTCGGTAGCACAGCATAGAATCTGTTCTTGAGAGATTATGAGGTGACAGACTTACATTTTGTAAAGGGAACCCAAAGTAGTGTTTACAGTTTTTGTAGGAGTATGACAAAGATCATTTCATTTGTGCAGTGAAGGTCCAAGGCTGAGAGAGAGTGCTCCCTGCAGTGTTTAGGCCTGCTGGAGGTAGACAGTGGTGTAAAGTACATTTACTTAAGTAGTGTACTTTTTGCTGTATTTGTACTTAAATTTTCCTTTCCTTTCCTTTTACTTCTACTCCACTACTACGATGCAAATATTACACTTTAATTACTGCTAGTTTCTTCTTTGTCGATTTTGACTAATATTACAAAACCTACATTAACCACTTCAACATTGTACATTTCAATTTTCAGCCATTTGAAAATAGCCAATCTACAAGCTTACAGTGCGTATACATTTATACATAGTGTCACGCCCCGCTCCTCTGCCTTTGAATTTGAGTTTTGACTTAGGTCCAAACCACTGGACTAATATTTGGCTTGACCTTAATGGTTGTGGTTGAATTATGTTCTGTATTTGCTTAAGTCAAGAACAGAAGTTGTTGTTACTATTCTTGCCTTTGTACTTGTTTACTAATACTGCAGTTCTTCAGACTTATTCTGTTATTCTCTGTATGTTCAGTTTTTTGCCTTGTCTTCCTGTTCTGTTTGGTTTTCTGTTACTCTGTTGGTTTTGTGTATCTTATTTTGTAGTATGGTCCCTAGTGGTTCCTGTCTGCCTAGTTACTGTTCCCTACCTTGTCTCACCTACCTTGTGATGTGTCAGTGTTTTCACCTGTGTCCTCTTAGTCCTGTTAGCCTATCCTGTGTTTGATTGTATTTTGAGTTCACCTGTGTCTAGTTAGTCTTTGTCTATTTATATACCCCAGTTTGTTCAGTTCCTTGTCAGATCGTCATTTCATGTCAGCGTGTATACTGTGTCCTTATTTCGCCTGCCCCATTTTATGGGAAGTTTAAGTTATAGTTTAATAAACTTCCTGAACTGTGAATCCTGCCTTTTGGTCGTACTGCTTTTGGGTCCCCTGGCCTGAACGCACCCTGACACATAGTACATTTGTATTACTTTACCTTACTTGTAACAGAGTATTACATGATTGCAGTAATTGATACATTTACTTATAAGTCACCACCATGTTGGCTTGTGGTGGACATTTTGGTCAACATTCCGTCTTTTTGCCACGGACATACGAAATGAATGGACAATAATATTACCAGAAACACATAAATAGATGGCCCTGAATGACCATACCAGGTGTAACTCTGAGAGTGTTCAAATGGAACCAAATGGACTACTTCCGGGTCAATTTGGTTCCATTTGAACACTCTCAGAGTTAAGGGGGTCTTTGCAAATGAAACATTTGAGAACCACTAGTACTAGTTGAGACTCCTAATGTGCCATAGTGTCCTAATAAATAATTGTCATGCTTATTCTGAAGAAGACCTGGAGACTGACATCCAGTAATTGCTGGGTCATAAAATAAGAACATTATAATGGTGTGTAAAAAAGAAAATCTAAAATGTGTCCGTGCAGTGTACGGACATGTTGGTGAGTGACCACTTATAAATAAAACATGGGTTTTTAGGGCTGGTGGAGGACGTAGATGTCATTGATTGTGGGGGCGTGGTACCTGGCGGTCGGCGAGGTGACACCGTGATATCCCTGCTCTCTCTCTCTCTCTCTCTCTCTCTCTCTCTCTCTCTCTCTCTCTCTCTCTCTCTCTCTCTCTCTCTCTCGTCTCCCGCCACGACCATCCTTTACACACTGTCAGCCTGACAGCCACGCCAGCACCAGCCCAGCAACCCTATCCTATCCACCCTCCACTCCACAGCAACCTGCCTCTCTGCTTCCAGGAACCACGCAGCCCAGGAAGCACACATGAACGGCCGGGGCACACTCACATTCACTTTCACACACAAGGACATGAAATGTGCGCTGTGCACACATGCACATATTTTACACGTGGACACTAATCTGGATGTGTATAAGGGTATGCTTGCAAGCCTCTCTCTTCTCTCTCTGTCTCTCTCCATCTCTCTCCCGCATGCGAACGCACACGCACACACGCATGCGCACACACACACACACGCACGCACACACACGCACACGCACGCACGCACACACACACACACACACACACACACACACACACACACACACACACACACACACACACCACCAAGCGTGTATCGAACACAATTATTCAGAGACATTTAAAATGCGAGGAAGATAATTATAAATCCATTCATTATTCATAAACATGACTTTTGTTGCACGTTGCCATTCAGGTTTCAAGTTCCGGGTTAAGAAAAAATGTATATGGTGCATATACAGTATAAAGATACAGTAATCGTGTTTGTTTTAGCAGTGTTCAAGTGATGTAGAGAAGTGCATCCTTCAGAGGAGAGGCCACTGGTATGGGCCACCGGTTTCTATATCAGTGTGATTTAATTTTCCACTCTATAAAATCAGTCAGCAGAACCAGTGTCACTACAAGCGCCCTTCTGTATTCTCTCTACGAGGCAGCCTCTTCAGCAACATGGACGCAGCGCAGCGCCTGGAAAACCACCATCTTGGTAGCGCGTATGCAAAATAATATTTGACAAAGAGATCAGTACAAATGTGCCATGTTACGAACGAAAACAAGATGCGCAAATGACCATAAGCTATGCTATGCTATATGTATTTCTGAATCGCATACAGTACGATATGATGTTCTGCATGTACTGTACAGTACAGTATCTTTTTTTACTTTGGTCACACCTCCCTTGATCAACCCTATCTATGTAAATGGCCAGTGTCCCTCAGGGATCTATACTATAGGCCCCCCCTACTTTTATCCCTCTATAAATATCTTTGTGTTGAAATATCTACAACTTAAGCTTACATGCGTGATTGCAGTGCGTTTGTGAGTTTGCAGGACTGCTATTTTTCCACAGACTGTTCCCACCACTAGGGTCACTATCATTCACGTGGTACATTTCTAATTTCCTGCCATTTCTTCTCTTCCATCCTGAAAGCAACTGTAAAAAAAAGCCTGACCATCAAGCAGTGTTCACTCACTGTCCTGTAGAGAAGTGGTAAGTGACCATAGAACGAGGCAGAGTGATTGATAAGTGAAGGGGGTGAGAAAGTGAACGAAAGAGCCTGTCATTTGATATGCCATCTGTGGTCAGGGTCTGTACCCCTTCCCAGATGGCTTTGTACGCCGGCGTGACAGTCCCAAGACTGATCTCCCTCTCGCCAACGATTTCGGCAAAGGTAATGCATCCACTGGACGAAACCGAATCTTGATGTATCTTTTTTAATAGAAAGGGTGATGGACGATGGCTGTGAAAGGATCGGATCGCCCCTTTTGTCCTTCCTCGGGCCCTGTAGCCACCTGACACGTGGAACTGTACTCGTTTTCCATAGGGGGTTGGGGCGGATTTGGATAAAGACTATTCTCTCTGTATGTTTTTGCGATTATCCTTCCTCAAGACTCCAGCATCAGTGAAACCGTTGCAAGCGGAATAGGATCTTACCTCCAGAGATTAGATTTTCACTTCCTGGAACTACTATGTTGTTGCTAGGCGATAGTAAAACTCTGCTTACTGGCTGGAATTGTATTTGTTGCCTGGCAACATTAGCTAATTGAACGTTCCATCAGCGAGCGCTCAGAAATCTTTGCTGATTTCAACAACATAACTCTTTCCAGACAGATGCCTCTGTCCACAGTAATGATGGAGTTTAGGAAAGGGGAGCGAGGCGGATCTCTCTAGTCTTCGCACGCCGAAACTTCCCCTCTGAGCCTTTCTGCGGTGCTGGAAACACCGTCCTCAGCCCCTGACATGCTTATTAGTGTTGCATGATTTATAATGAGAGATCACTGAGGGAGTTGCAGTGATGGGGAGGCACGCACCTGGCAACAGGAACATCACAGCCACGGAAGGTTATCACAGCCATCTACTGGGTGTTACTGGAATTCCTGAGGGCATAGGAGTGTGTGCGTGTGCGTGTGTGCGTGCGTGTGTGTGCGTGTGCGTGTGCGTGTGCGTGTGTGTGTGTGTGTGTGTGTGTGTGTGTGTGTGTGTGTGCGTGCGCGCGCGTACGTGCGTGCGTGCGCATTTGCTCATGTAATCATCTTTTCAATGTGTGCATAATCAAGTACGTGTCTGTGTGTCTCTGTACAGTAAATGGAGAATCCTGATCCATTGCTACACTCTCATGAAATGAACTGGGGACTCGTAGTAAACGAGGCAACCATGTCTCATTATATTATACCTGGCAGGACCTCATAGATGTCGTCCTCGTCCTCTTCATCACCCATCCCCCTCTCCTCCTCCTCCTCCTCCTCCTCCGGTCCTTGGCGGGGTCCCGGGGCCGGGAGGTGTCCAAGGCCGGGCCGAGGCTGCTGATGGGGAGGAGGGCTGGTGAACTCCTCAATGTCATCGTAGGTCTCCTCTTCCTCCTCCCCCCGCTCCTCCGCCTCCTCCTCCTCCTCTTCCTCCTCGTCCTCGTCGTCGTAAGGGATGAAGCTGGAGCTGAGATCTGTTTTCCGAGGAGAGACGGAGGGAGAGCGATCAGTGTGATCAGCGGAGTTACACGCCAGAGATGGAAGACACGGCTCCGCATTGAAAGAACCAGTGGTGGAAAAACATACTCAAAAGTAATAATACAATGTAGAACTATATTATAGTACCAGACTTTTACTTGTGACAGATTATAGTTACTATAATCTGTCACAAGTAAAAGTCCGGTAATCAAAACTTACTTGAGTAAAAGTACTATATTGGTATACAATGTACTCAAATTGCAAAAGTAACAGTATATTCATTATGCAGAATGGAAAAGTTTTCAAATGTATAAAAATCTTTTGAAAATAAAAGTAAAAAGTAACTAAAGTTGTCAAATAATTGTGGAGTAAAAGTACAATATTTGGATCAGATATGTAGTGGAGTACAAGTAAAAGTATTGGAAATTGGAAATACTCAAGTAAAGTAGGCTACAAATACCTCAAAATTGTACAGTATAGTTGAGTAAATGTACTTAGTAGAAGACACGGCTCGGCATTAAAAGAACAAAGAGAGACACGTCCAGAGGGTTTGGGTGGTGAAAATTGTCCCTCATGAATTGGCTTTTTGTTCAGCTGCAAATTCAGAAGCACCCGTTATACTTGTTCAAACGGACCTGTAGGAGCGGATGGTACACTCTTATTTCACTCCACACAAATCGATTCGCCAAAAATAGCAGATCTACAAGCTCACAAAGCGTTGCGTGTTGTGAGCTTGTAGATCGGCTATTTTGAACGTTCCCCCCAGAATTGGGATGCCCAAAGTGGCATTCGATGTTTTAAGCATATTTTGATATTTGGTTAATCGCAATTATGTCATGTATTACTTATGGCTAGTGGGGGTTCAGATCCAGCTCTCTAGACCTAGTGTCACACATCATGTCCTCTTATGCTTCGATCTGTCATGTTTCTCTTGTGATTGTCATTAATTTACCACTTATGCCCTATTTTACACTAACTCTGTCATACAATGGTATCATATGGCGAGAATAGCCGATTTATACTGTGCACTGGGCAATACAATAAGTATTGCCTATATTGAGACAGAATGTCACAAGAGATTAGAAATCATGCTATACACGGAAAAGGAGGTTAAACGTCAGCGGAACACATAGAGTGCGGATTCAGGTGCAAAAGTAGTCACATAATGATGACCTAATGCTGCAATCTGTAACTTTTATGTCCTACCGGGATTCTAACTCGGGTCTCCCTTATGAGAGACCAGCTTTGTATTGCTCCTCCTCAGGCAATCTCCACGAGGGCAAGGCACGGTAGAGTACAGTAGATAAGTAGATTTCTCACTAACAGTATGATCTTCTTCAGGCATGGCTACTTGTCACCCGCTATACCTACTGAGACCAGATGTCTTCTAAATCCTGACGGTGTTCTGAAAAATCTATGTTGTTCCAGGGACGCGACAGAAGCATAGATATGAGTTAAAATGATTTGCATGATTTTTCAAAAATAGCAGATCTACGAGCCGCGCTACGAGCTTGTAGCTGCTATTTCTCAACAGTTAAAGTGGTTTAAAGCTAAAGTGACGCACATGTGTTCCGGGTCTAAAAAGAGAAAGGAGACCACATTTAACCCCTGCAGATATACGCTGTTCATATTGCACATAACACACTGTACAGATTGGTTCAAATAACCTCGTATTCATTCAAATGAGTTCCAGATTGCAGCTTTATAACGTGAACGCTCGGGGCTGCGTTTTCCTTTGGTGGTGGAGAACGTGGGCCTGCGTCGGGTATAGCTGAGACAAATGGCGCGGGGGTGTCCGTTACTTCCCGCAAGTCAGTGGGCTGGTCCGAGCCCGTTTTAGAGCAGCCGCCGTTGCGACTGCTCGCTCAGATGGAGGGCCAGTCTGATTGCAGGCGACTGGCCCACTGCAACACAGGGTATCAGGTCCCCTCAACGTACACCATCGGCCGGGGCAGAAATCGATGTCGCTGGAGGATAACCAGAACGTCTACCAATCAATTTCCCGTAAAGCTGGAATTCGGTAGGGTGGCGGGGTGGGGGGGAGGGGGATGTGGAGGCGGGCGGAGGATAGGAGTCTGAGGTTCGTCACGACGTGGTCGCTTCCGTGACGTGTAGAATGAGGAGGTTCAAGAACTGTGTGTGATTGGCTGAGCCGCCTGATGATGGATAAAGTGTTTTTTTTATTTTTTATTTTTTTGCTCAATTCGCAGATAAAATAAATGTCAGTCTGTCATTTCCTGACCTTTACTGCCCCCTCAATGCAAGCAAACTTGGCTCGACAACTGTGGAAAAATGAGGCTGGGGAACTATGAGAACAACATTGTCTTCCTGTAACTTCGTTTTCTGAACGGCTCATGCGTCTTTTAAAAACTAGGACATGCAAGCTTACCTTTCAGGACAAAATTGATCTGGTCCACCCATTCTCTGGCCTCCCGAGGACTGCTGGCAGTGAACTGGTGGGACAAAGTGACAATAATACCACGATTATCATATGACATCTCAGGCTGGGTTTGCATGGGAACAAAATATCTCAATCTTAACTCTTTGTGTCGCAAACCCTTAAGTTCTTCATGGGGAACTCGGAACTAGAAGAAAGAAAATGAGGAATCGTTTCCCGTATTTTTATGGGTGTTATTGATGTGATTGACTTTTTTAATAATGTGATCAATGTACTTATAATTGTTGTTATACAGATAAAGGCAAACTGAGTGCATTTTCTGTAGATGTATTCATTTGTGACCACGGTCAAATAACTTTCTGTGTACCTTTCTCGTGTATATAATGATGTTGGTATCATTTGTCAGCAGATGCCTGAAGTAGGTCTTGGTCGAAACATTGTGTGATTAAACCCTTTCTTTATTGAGCAAGCGAAGATTGAGTTTTAGGTTTTTTTATTCTTTGATCTGTAAATATATAGCAGCCCGAAACTCAATCGATTGTTATTGAACCACAGAGTGGCTATCTAATTCAGGGAATATATTATATACAGTGTATATGAAGAAAAGCAAATGATATTAAGGTTGTAATTCTACCCACCTGGAAGGTACGCCGACCAGGTGCACTTAACTCAAAACAGGCATTCTTTTTGGAGTCTTTCCGTAGGTTGGTTACCAGTTCAACACTGTAGCCATTGATATAGAAAGAGCCCTTCTGCTGCCTGTCTGAAAAAAACCGATGAATAGGAAGGACATTACTTTATGTTTCAGTTTTAAAGGTTTAAAATGTTTCTATAAGTATTTGAGGCCAACCTTTTTCACTCCCAAAGTAGTAGAAGATAGTGTTGTTGAGGACACACCACCTCTTTTGCCACTCCATGCTAAAGAAGCTGTGGTCTGGATGGGAGAATTGCAATGGGACACTTGCACTGTTAGCATTAGCATGAACGCACAAACAAAATGCATATTTTAAATGTTGTACGTTGTTGGTGCCCTTTACACAAAAATACTGTCAGAATCAGGTTTTTTGCCAGGTATATTTGCAAATACGATTAATTTGTATGTAATATTGGTGCAAAAGTATAGAAACATTTCAATTATTTTACTATTTGCTTAAAATATAAAGATGAGCAACAATATAAAGATGTAAAGGTAAGATATAAATAGATATCAACTACAGGTATATACAATATTGCAAAAATAATTAACAATATACAATTATTTACACTATAAATTCACAATATACTTCACGCTTCAGACTAGTGATTAGTATATAAGTGTAGGTAAACGAAATTAATACATCATATTGTATATTGCATCTTGAAGTTGTATAAGTGTAGTAGTGTGCATTTCAAAATGCACTTGGACAAATATAAATATGAATAAATCAATGAATTATTGCTTGTTGAATTGACTAGTCACACAGAGGGTAGCAGTATATATATAGTAGCCAGCACATACATTCCCTTTTATATTAATCTATTAATATCTATTAATCTGTTCTCTTCTGGTCGTATCTGTTAGATCACATGAAAGCAGATACTGTTGAACCGTACAATTCTACAGTATGTATACAGTACATACATGAAAGGAATTTGGTACATTTTAACAAGAGAGGTAAAACAAAATGTTATTTCCATTTCCAATCAAATCTATACCCAACAAACACATCAGGGATGATTACACTTGACTTTATCAAATATCTTTCAAGCTTAATTTTAGTATACTTACTGTGTTGTGGGATTCAACAGGTAGTGCAAACTATACTCTTCAATTTAAACTATATAAACTTCACAATCTGACTGCGATATTCATGTGTACCACTGTACCTCGTCGTTTCTTCTCCAAGTAGCCTTGCTTCAAGATGTTGTTGAGGTCCTGAGCTGCTACCGCGGCAACTTCCCCAAAGACTGTGGACAGACACAATGGACATTGTTGACTGCCTGTGTTCACAATTAACTCTTTATTGAATGCTACATAATGTGTTCTTAATTCTTGAATTAAGGCCCCATTGCAACACCCGCGTGCGCGTGCGTGCACAGTCGCACACACACACAGTGAAATCTGTTAATTTAACTCTGAGGAATGGGTCGATTTTTGCACCCTCAGAGTTAGATTAACACTGGATCTTACAATGGATACACACACCATAAACATGCAGCCTCCTAAGAATTGGATCAAATACCCCCCCCCCCCCCCCCCCCCCCCAAGGCTTTAGGAAAGTGGGATCAATACATTTACAGTGCTGTGCTGAGCACCGCAGTCCATACATCTGCTCACAGTGCACTTTAATGGGAATGACTTGCCCGTGGGAATTTTCAACAAGCCTGCATCTGCAGACAGAGATGCACATTTATCGGCACGCACGCTACAATCGCAACGAATTGAAATGTCCATCGGGAGACCAGCACAGCAGTACGCCGCACTAAATATTTCACACAACGAAGCTCCTCTTCGACACAATATCTCCGGCTAGCGCCCTCTTCATGAAGGATAACTGGAGATCTCACTTCCTAACCTTGGGCCATTAGTGGGGAAATAGCAAAACTGACCCAGGGTCAGCTTCAAGGGCCATCTGCCGCCCTTCGCCTCATAAGGAGTACCTGGCTTTGGCGTGTGTCGAAAACAAAGCTCAACTTCCTCCGCGTTCATTAGTCATCAGGCATTAGCCTTAAATGGAGAAAAGGCAGCGAGGGAGCAGGTGCCGCCTTTTTAGTCTGGAGTACATGGACCATTTAAAGTCCATTTACACTGGTCAGTGTGACACCTCACCCAGGGCACTGATGACAAGGCAGAGGGCCTGGAATCCATCGCCCCTTCCAGACGGCACCGCTTAACTGCTGGGTAAACCAAACATGTCATACCGTAACCGGGTGCTCTTTTTTAAACACGGGGAATCCCCCCAGTGTTAGACAAATAGCCATAGCAGAATAGCAAGAATGAGCAAGGTGAAAGCGCAGCTGGGTCGAACGCCCACTGAACTTGTTGTGACGTTACAGTGTCAAGCGCCTTGTTTTGCGCCAAGGGCATTTCCTGGATAGGACCCGTGAAATGCTCCTCTGAAAAGAAAAGGAGAAAAGAAATGCCTCATGTGGCGGACAAAAATGAAACTTATGACAGCTACTTCCTTGTTTTGGCTGGAACAGCATTCCAGAGATTTATGCACGGGGGTCAACACCTATCCAGTGTGTGATCCGATAACCCCGCGGTGCTTTCAGCTCGCTGGGGGCCTGACGGATGAGCGGGTCATTGAAGAGCACAGCCCCGGACACCTCGCTGGATTCGAACGCACTCACATATCACCGGCCTTGCCTTTGTGGATGGACTGACTGGCGGTGACACTATAAATACGGAGGTGCTGAGGACTGTTTTGTCAAAGGAGAGCCTGATTCGGTACATCATAACAAACGGCGGTCATTAGGCTCCCCCACCTCATCCATCCGCCGGCAGTCCGTTCATTTTTCCTGGGCCTGCTTCCCTGTTGTGGGGCGCTCATCTAATCCCCCCCATCCGTCTGCCTCTCTCGCTCTTCATTTATCTCAGAGGTCGAGACCGGTTAATAGTTGAGGAGTTGCAAAATCAACATGGGATCACTCTGATCTGCTTGGGTCAATAAACATTACACATTTGTGCCTTTGCATCACCTTAGCACTCATGGAGGACATTAGCTCTCTCTCTCTCTTTTCATTCTGAAATAAAATAAATATGAAACCTTGGGTTGGAGGAAAATGGGGATTTCACATTTGACCTGATTTCACCGGCATAATGGAGAGTCTGCTTTATACTTAGCTGCACGCCGAAAATAGTCGATCTACAAGCTCACAACGTATAAATGAGGCTTTATGCTAGTGGGGGATGTGCGTATACTTGGCAACCCTTCCACGGGGCAGCAGTACAAAACTAAAAGCTGTGCACGATCGGTTATTCTCACACAAGTTGCTATTGATCCCGCCCACCACCTTGCAAAAACACATTCCGATTGGTCCAGAGTGAGCAATGCCTCCTTTAATCAAATTACACGCTAACACCACTTTGGGACCAAAGTCATTTTAAGTGGATATTCAGAAGTAATCTTATTTGTGAAACATGTATAATTTAGGGTGTTAAAAACCCAACAAGCATCAAACAGTGCTTGAATTGTGTTTAAATGATTTCCTGCGTGAGATGCAGGCACACAGAGAGAGAGAGACACATTAATGCATCTGATTAGGTCCTCATCAGAATCACAGACACACGGCACTCTTTCATACAAATCATAAATTGCATTATCAATTATTCAGGGCAATGCGATGACTTCATTTTCATCCTTTTTGTGTTTTAATTACTGCCATCCACAGCTTGGGTATTGACATTAATTTGATGGCAATTTATTGATATTCCCGCATAATCTATCTAGCTTTTAGCCAAGTGCAATTACAAACAGATAGATGGAATGTAATGTTACACTCACGCAGCAATGTTTAGTCAATCAAGGTGCAGAGAACCGGCTAGGGGCATGATTGTAACCGTACACAATGGCAATGAAGAACAAAAGATTTGAACAACCCCTATTTCAGAAATGGAGAAAATAATCAATAAGAAATTGACAGTTTAACTGATTCTGATGAAGCAACATATTTCCCCATCAGCAAGCCCGACCTGTGCGGCACTTTACTGTGCCATGTTTGTTGCCTTGCTGAACTTGTTTTAGACTCGGGGGACGCAAAACACAACAATGCATCTGAGAGCTGGCAGCGGTTGGCGACGGCTGCCATCTCTCATTTGGTTATTCACACTCTCTCAGCATGGTGTTATGAGCTCAGCAGTTGATCCAGCAAGAAAAGGCTGATTTATGTTAGCATGACCAGAGGGAGTTAATGTATTCTCTCATTAAAATCCACTTTAGTTAGGCTGAAAGTCAATCAGAGGCCGGGGCAGAGAGTGAATCAAAATGAAGGGAAATGGTTGGGTGGGAGGACTAATGTGCTACATTATATCTGACTGTGGTCATAATGCAACAAAGATGCTATATAGGAACACACTAAATGGCTCAAAAAGTGAGGTTGATGATGATGCTGCAGAAGGAGACGCCATGGCAACAACAACAGATTAAAGGACAGCGGGTTGCGGTCCGGTCGCCATGGTAGTGTTTCTGCTTTACGGAGACGAGGCATGCAGGAGTGGACACTTGCGCTGGCTGGCGGGATCCAGCCGGAAAGCAGAGGGCTTGAACCAGAGCTGAAATAAATGGAGGCAGACTTTTTTTGCCAGTTCAATTAAGAGCTCCCATGGAAAATGACATACTGTTATTGAAATAAGTAATTTGCCTATATATCAATTGAAAGAGGTTGTGTGCATTTATTCTCTCTAATGTGCACCGGAACCCCCTTTGGGAACCCCTTTTGGTGTTTTAAGCATTATGTTGTGCTTTAGCTATTGAAAAATAGCAGCTCATAGGTCTGATATTTTTGATAAATCGTGAAATCTTTGAATATATACTCTTTCAGAGTGAACGTTGTTAACTAAAATCTTTGCTTCTGGGGGGTCCCTGGAACAACATATTTTCAGATGGGGGTCGGCGACCAAATACATATAATGTTTGGGGTCTTTGAAATATTGAGAACCACTGATATAGAAACATGAGGTTTTTCTGAAAATTGTCCTGATTTAGAAGACATTTTTAAAATTTCGTCCTCAGGTCTAAATGGGTTAACATCGGTCTGGCCCAGGTGGAACGGATCAAAAGCATCCTCTCACAGCTCAGGTGAGGAGTGGGACGACAGGACCAGTGACCTGCGCTTTCTCTCTCTACTGTTTAAGTCCTTGGAACGCAGGGCGGAGGAGGAGGAGGAGGCGGCGGCTTCGGCGATATGCCTCTCGATGCGAGGAGGTATATTGCATTGAATGCAGCATCAGGGGGGCAGGACCTGACCTCCGCCTGAACTCTGCTGATGAGGTGAAACAGAAGGCAGAGAGGCTCCCCCCGGCCCTGGGGGAGAGTGGGAGGGGGGGTGGTGGGGGGGATACGGGGAAGGAATGCTGCTGATTCTGGAGACAGAGGAGAGGCGAGCGGCACCGCAGTCCTCTCCAGATACTGTCCTTGATTAGGAAAAAGGACCCACTCAGTGCACCTTCACCCACCCGGCGCTCAATCTGCACGCAGGGCCGGGGCTAAATTGATACATTTTTCCTCATTACAGCAGGAGGGCCTTTTGGCTGTGTGTCCCTCCAGCGAGCCCAGCCATCAGAGGAGGGAGGAGAGAGACCGAGAGCCACTGAGGTTAAGGACTAAATGTCTTCCCTGCCCCTCCACTCCATCCCCCCTGATTTGATTAGGACTTCAGTCATCGATACATAAACTGCGTATAGAAGCTCTGTAATGCATGTGTTTGAGTAAAAAAAAAAGAAAAAGAAAAGAAAGAAAGGCATACAGCACATTATGGCAGCATGCATGATGCGTGTGTGGCATCCATTAACATTTAATGGGTTATGGAATATTTTTTTTCCCCTTCTTCTTTTTTGGGGGGGGGGGGGGGGGGGGGATGTCGATGAGGTTTCAAAACAAAGCTGAGTGCCTCGCAGATCGGACAATTTAACTTATATAAACAGACAAAATATGAAGAATTCTCTCAGAGGCATGCAGCCTTTGGAATACTTTGTGACGATGGCAACGTTGACGCCAATTAATTTGTCAAAGAAATGTAGTTGTATTTTGCACAGTTGTGTCGTGTTCCCAGGATGGTTCCCAGTGTTGCTCAGAGGAGCATGCAGGGAGGAGGGCAAGCTATGTTTTCATTGCTGCTATATATACCAGTGTTGTGTTTGGCAGCAAATTTTGATTTTAGTTTAAGTCAGGTCTCTTCAATAGTTTTCATTTAGTCAAATTTTAGTCACCTGGAATGTTTTAATGTTAGTCTAGTTTTAGTCAACTAAATATCACAAGATTTTAGTCGACAGTTGATTTAGTCGACTAAAATGTATTTTGGAGGGCCTTGATGCCGCCGTAATGGCTGTTTTTACACTTGCTGAAAATAGCAGATCTACAAGCTCACAACGCGTCGCGATCGACTATTTTCAGCATGCAACCAAGTGTAAATGACTTATGTGCCTTCCTAACATTTTAGTAGTTTTTATTTGTTGACGAAATTGTCAGTATATTTAGTCTTAGTTTTAGTCATCATAGCGTAATTGTCATTTAGTTGCCATTTAGTTTTCGTACGTGGAAAAAGGTAGTCGACGAACATTTTTTGTCTTAGTTTTAGTCGATGAAATCAACACTGAAGCTGTGTTTTCATTGCTGCTACGCAAAAATATGTGTCAAGTCATCCTGGCAATTGAGTTCCTATATATACGTTCCAACATCATAGGCCGATCACTGCACAGAGACTAAGGGGCAAAATTTACTGTGTGACATGGGTTTCCCCCTGGGCAGCCATAAGCAGTGTCTACAGCGACCCTGAATTTCCCTTTTGTAGATTTACTACCACTATTCAAATGCTTAACTGCAGATACAATGATCCTCTAATCGCAGGGGACGGTTTTCAGCTGCTTCACTGACACAGACGGGGGAAAGAAAAAGTAGGAATATAAATACCAACAATGGAGGAGTGTGGCCGGGCCAGTGATAAAAAAACGTGATATCAAGCAGTCAACGAGAGGGCCTTGGGGGGGGGGGGGACTCACTGTGAAGAAAATCAACACTAAACCTCGAAACGTACAGTTACTGCAAGTTTAGATGCTCTTAACATAGCCACTAAAACACCCTAAATATAATTTGAGCAATAATGGTAAGTAAATATGTTCAGCGCCGGCCTGTTATTGTAATTCTAAATCATTGCTCGTGTGTATTGCCTATTTATAAAACCACAGGTATTTGGAAAAGACGTCCGTTGTTATGGATTGTGCCAATAGACAACAATATGATTCTATTTCTCTAAAATAAAGGGACTTACTGACATCAATCTCTTGATAGCCCAGTGGCAACAGGTGCTATGGAATAATCGTTTCTGTTACTTTAAAAGAAAATCTAATACCATGCAGCGCAAAATCTTTTGTTTTTGTGGTGGCTCAGGCTTGGTCACAAACAAATAAAGATATGCAACAATATAGATTTTTCACAAATGCTTCCATGCAGGAAAAAGTAAATTATAATTCAAAGCAACTGATAATTATTGTTCGTAAAGCTATCAACTAATGACATTATTTACTTATTTCTTCTCAAATGTGATATACAATTATATACTAAATGACTTTGGAATTATTGTTATTGATAATTAAATGTATAAATCACTAAATATGATTATTGGGTTTTTTTATCAAACACTCACCAATCTAGAATAATGTTGTGATATATTTTATCAAATAGAATAATATTTATAATAATAATAAATCAGTGATAATTTCTGCAGCATTACAAAGCCTACAGTTAGAATAGTTTAACAAATGTGTACATTTAGTCCACATTTTCAGGCCAAACTTTTGTAATTACAACGAAAATTGATCATTCATAATAATAAACAACTAAAAGTATATTTTTTTAAATGTTGCATTAATTAGCAGTAATTAAGAATGTCGAAAAACAAAAATAAATTGGAGTTGGATGTGTGCCATTTCACTATATTATAAAATAACAAGTTATTGTCAGCACACCAACGAGGTTATCTGAATTGTACAAAACTAACTAATACAATAATTTACTGATCTATGAAAAAATAAATAAATTCATCACTGAATTGAATAAATTGCAAACCAATAAGAGTTACATATAGAGTGCTTTTTTGTATTTCGTTAATTTCACATTTACTGTAACCGGTAATACGTGTAGCAGTTTTGAAATAACTGTGTATATTATATTTGTCATTAATTACGCTTACTGCAAAAAGCAATCAATAAATAATACAAATCAAACGTTTACTAAATTACCTTGACCAAACAAATTTACAATTGTATTTGTATTTATTTATTTTTCTAAAATTGAGTGCAATATATCTTGATGTGCGCGACAATGATGATGCTTATTAATGTTTTTCTCTTGAGCATTTTGCACTTTCACTCAAGGAGAGGATGAAGAACCACACCACTGGACATAAAACATAAATAGTCGTTCTGTTGTACAAAGTTGTATAGCAGATCTATAAACTCACGGTGTGTCGCATCCACGCCGTGTTGTGAGCTTACAGATCAGCTATTTTTGACACTTGACAACACGTCATGCATACAGTAAATCAGGCTTAACGTTACAGACACTAATGTATTCTACACAGACATCTACACATCAATGAACATAA